>NC_067444.1:4982668-5270553 GCF_009764475.1 Pristis pectinata | reverse complement strand
GAGAATAGTTTGAGGGACTAAAATGCCAACAGTTCAGTTTGGGCTGAGCGAGCTGATTTAACTCAGTGCCGGCATGCATCAAGAAAAGAATTGGCAAGACAAGACGGGGATATTTGCGTCACGGGATACACCGTTGGGTCCGCTTGCAAATTCCATAGAACCATAGAACCATACAGCACAAAACAGGCCCTTCGGCCCACCGTGTTGTGCCGTCCATCAGACCACCCTGACACTACCTAACCCCCTCCTCCCGCATATCCGTCTATCTCACGTTCCTCCATATGCCTATCCACAAGCTCTTGAACCTGTCCAATGTATCTGCCTCCACCACCACCCCAGGCAGGGTATTCCATGCACCAACCACTCTTTGGGTGAAAAACCTCCCTCTGGCATCTCCCCTGAACTTCCCACCCATAACCGTAAGCAATGACCTCTCGTCTTGAGCATTGGTGCCCTGGGAAGGAGGCGCTGACTGTCTACTCTATCTATTCCTCTCAATAATTCATAAGCAGAGAGCTCTGGGAACAGCTCTGTGGGGAGCGGCCGTTTAGAGGTGAAGACTTCTCTCTCTTTGCCTGACCTTTATCTCTGAACCAAATATGAGTCTTCGATTTAGTTCAGAAGTTACTTCACTTTAGTGAAAAATACCAGTCGTTCGTTGTAATTTTCACGGTCTCTCTTTCAACGCTTACGTCTCATCGTACTTTTCACTTATCCCCCCCCCCCCCCCACTGACTATTTTTGCTCATTGTTCCCACCTTATTTCGCGCTAACTTTGCGCAATCCGGTCCTCTGTCTGCTTCTCGCCCGAGGTTCGTGGCCTTCCTTCCATTCCTGTCCGACGTCCGGCTTCTCAGATGCCTCCTCGCCGAACGACACGAATACCCAGCCTCTCCCCTCCATATCTGGCGATGGCACGTTCAGCTCTTGTGAGGATTCGACCTAACCCGTTCAGCTCCTCTTGACTGAAAGTGATTTGAAGGGAACGACCAACACTTCAGAAGCTTCACTTATTCAATAACATTCAAATGCATTATTTAGAAATCTGAAGGCACATTGTTTATGTTGCCAGAGATCGGCAAACGACCCCAATCATATCTCCTTTGCAATTGTGGTCGTGTAACGGAAAGTTGAATAGTGGTACAGGTGCCATAAACTCATAACATGTTGGCAAAGATTTAGGCCATCCGGACAATGGGCTCCATTCCGCTATTTCATCATCGCTGATTTTTTCCAACTCAATTCTCCTGCAGCGTCCCCATAACACTGGACCCTTTTACCAATGAAGAACCTACCAATTTCTGCCTTAAATCCACGTGGAGGGAGTGCATTCGGATTGGAGGGCTGTGACGAGCGGTGTACCACAGGGTTCGGTTCTGGGACCTCTACTTTTTGTGATATTTAATAATGACCTAGATGAGGGGGTGGAAGGGAGGGTTGGCAAGTTTGCAGATGACACAAAGGTCGGTGGTGTTGTGGATAGTGTGGAGGGCTGTTGAAGCGTACAGAGGGATATTGATAGGATGCAGAGCTGGGCTGAGAAGTGGCAGATGGAGTTCAATCCGGAGAGGTGTGAGGTGGTACACTTTGCAAGGACAAACTCCAAGGCGGAATACAAGGCAAATGGCAGGATTCTGGGCAGTGTAGAGGAGCAGAGGGATCTGGGGGGTTCATATCCACAGATCCCTGAAAGTTGCCACACAGGTGGATAGGGTAATTAAGAAAGCTTATGGGGTGTTGGCTTTCATAAGTCGAGGGATCGAGTTTAAGAGCCGTGAAGTGATGATGCAGCTCTGCAAATCTCTGGTTAGACCACACTTGGAGCACTGTGTCCAGTTCTGGTCACCTCATTACAGGAAGGATGTGGAGGCGTTGGAGAGGGTGCAGAGGAGATTTACCAGGATGCTGCCTGGTTTAGAGAGTATGGATTATGAGCAGAGACTAAAGCAGCTAGGGCTTTACTCTTTGGAAAGGAGGATGAGAAAAGTCATGATAGAGATGTACAAAATATTAAGAGGAATAGATAGTGGGGACAGCCAGCGCCACTTTCCCAGGGCACCAATTCTCAATACAAGAGGGCACGGCTTTAAGGTAATGGGTGGGAAGTTCAAGGAAAACCTCAGAGGGAGGTTTCTCACCCAGAGAGTGGTTACGGCATGGAATGCGCTGCCTGGGGTGGTGGTGGAGGCTGATACGTTGGGCAAGAAGAGATTGTTAGATAAGCATATGGAGGAATTTAAGGTAGAGGGACATATGGGAAGAAGGGGTTAGATAGTCTTAGGAGTGGTTTGAAGGTCGGCACAACATTGTGGGCCGAAGGGCCTGTATTGTGCTGTACTGTTCTATGGTTCTATGGTTCTATAGAAAAGGCTGGGCCTCCACAGCCCTCTGGGATCTAATTCCAGAGATTCACCACCCTCCGGCAGAACAAATCCCAGCTTTAAAGGGACGTCCTTTATTCTGAGGCTGTGCCGTCGGATCCTAGACTCTCCTGCTGATAGAAACATCCCTCTCCTCGTCCATTCTATCCTGGTCTTTCATTGTCCCACAGCTTTCAATGAGATCCGCCTCATCCTTCAGAATTCCATCGAATACAGCCCCAGGGACATCAGACGATCCTTAAGCTTGAAGCATTTTCATTCCTGGGATCATTCTTGTGAACCTCCTCTGGACCCACTCCGGGGCTAGCACATCTTTTCTGAGACACAGGGCCCAAAATTTCTCACAATATTCCAACGCGGTCTGACGTCCGGCTTATAAAGCCTCCGCTGTGCATCCTTGTTCTGTTATCTTGCACTTTCACTTGGTAAGCCGTTCTATATTTACTGAGATAATAAATACATTTGTGGATTTATCACATCACTTAATGGGATACAATTAGCTCCTGTTAAGAACCGGGATGGGCCCAGCTTTTGAATCCTTTCTTAATTCATTAATATTTGGTATTGGTATTGGTTTATTATTGTTACTTGTACCGAGGTGCAGTGAAAAACCTGTCTTACAAACCGATCGTACAGGTAAATTCATTACACAGTGCAGTTACATTGAGTTAGTACAGGGTGCATTGAGGTAGTACAGGTTAAAACAATAACAGTACAGAGTAAAGTGTCACAGCTACAGAGTAAGTGCAGTGCAATAAGGTGCAAGGTCACGACAAGGTAGATCGTGAGGTCAGTCCGTCTCATCGTATAAAGGAACCGTTCAATAGTCTTATCACAGTGGGGTAGAAGCTGTCCTTGAGCCTGGTGGGACGTGCCCTCAGGCTCCTGTATCTTCTACCCGATGGGAGAGGGGAGAAGAGAGAGTGTCCCGGGTGGGTGGGGTCTTTGATTATGTCGGCTGCTTCACCAAAACAGCGAGAGTCCAACCAGGGGAGGTTGGTGTCCGTGACGCGCTGGCTGTGTCCAGAAATCTCTGCAGTTTCTTGCGGTCTTGATACATCCAGATAGGATGCTTTCTATGGTGCATCGGTAAAAGTTGGTGAGAGTCAAAGGGGACAATCTAAATTTCTTTAGATTCCTGAGGAAGTAGAGGCGCTGGTGAGCTTTCTTGTCCGTGGCTTCTACGTGATTTGACCAGAACAGGGTACTGGTGATGTTCACTCCTGGGAACTTGAAGCTCTCAACCCTCTCGACCTCAGCGCCGTTGATGTAGACAGGAGCACGTACACCGCCCCCTTTCCTGAAGTCAAGACCAGATATAGGCCAAACGCAGGCAAATCCGGCTTGCTTAGATCGGCACTTTATGTTGTCATGGATTAATTGGGCCGAAAGGTCAGTTTATGTGCTGTATAACTATGAGAATGACTCCGTCTGTCAGATTTTGGCCTTTGCCTTTGTCTCTTAAGGTTTCATTTCCGTTCTTCCAGATCGTCCCAGGACACCAGAACTATTGCCAGGCCGTGCGGATAAAGTATATTTGAAAGACGAAGAGGCGAATTTCACCTGTAAAACCTTCCAGCGAAAGTCAGTCAGCAATGTTTCCCTCCATACCGTGCAGCGACGTTTACAGACAAAACGGAAAGAAGATATTTCCAGGCCATACAACGTTTCGTTCACCATCTCGGATATGAAGCTTGGGTCAGAATCTTACTTCTGCGTGTATGCACAGATCATGTCAGGGAAAGAGGTATGCTCGGAGAGGAGTAAAATGGTGGAAGTGACCGTAGTGGGTAAGTTTCTTTTCTGCCAGATTAAGAGATTCTAATCCCATTTTATGCCCACGCTTTCCTTGAAAATATATGAGTCTCAAAAGTCGAGCAGGAAAATCAGAAGAGGAACTTCACTGAAGTAAATTGTTAAATTGGCAAATCGGTTTGTTCGTGTCACATGTACCGAGGTACGGTGCAAAACTTTGCTTTGCATGGCATCCACTCAGATCATTTCGTGATATTGAGGTCGTGCATGGGAAATCAGTAACAGAATGCAGAATGACGTGGGGCAGTTTGTGAAGCTTTATAGTACAGGAAGTGTTAAAATATGCAGATTATGGAGTTGGCAGCGAGAATCATTTCACTCAGAGAAAAGGTGAATCATGGAACACGTTTATAGTGACAGGAGTGAGATTTACGTGTGATTTGAGGAAGTATATTTTCACTCAGAGGGTAGTTGGAACCTGGAAGACACTGCCTCATGTACTGGTGGAGGCAGAATTACCTACAATGTTTGAGAATGCTCCAGACGGAAATGAATCGCAAAGATATGGTAGGTTGTGGGCCAAATTCTAGGTATGGGGTTAGCAGAGACGAGCATCTGATGGTCGGTGTGGACCAAAGTGCCTGTTTATGTGACTCTGCAACGCAATGAGTAGATGTTGCTCCTCGATCTCAGGTTATTCTTCGTTTAAACCGAGTAGTAGGCTAAAGGGAGAGCTGTTACACTGGACGTGCTTGGGATATTACCGTGATCGATGACTACGGCACCTTTGGGGACTGAGAAAAAGTTTTCTTCAATTGGATCACTGAATAAACGTGTGGGTTCTTTGGTGCAGAGCAGAAGACACTGCAAGCAAAGCACTTTCTCTTGACATAAAATGGTTCTGATTAAGCCCCGTTCTGTATCCACCAGAAGTAATCCTTCGCCAGCTGATTATTCCCACCTTGTGATGGGGAGGAGCAGCGGGGCTGACAAACATTTTCACACAAATCCACCAATTCTTACTGCCACCAGAGAGATCGTCTGAGGTGTGCGGCCACCGCCGTCATTATTTTGCGATAATGACATATATTTTACAAGGTTGCAAAGAAGAAACCAGAAAATCCGAATAATTGGAGAGCAAAGGCGTGTGCCGACGCCTCTTCCTGTCCCGATGGAGTCCCGTTTGGTTCTCCAAACGGTTTCATCATCAGATCACCAACCAAGGCAAACATCGCATTTGGAACAATAGCGTTAAAGTACTGCGTAAAATCAGGAATTCTTTCAGCGGAGAATATCTCCCGAATGTTTCCCATCTCCCCCTTTATGTAATTCCAGAAACACTAACGTCGGTGAACTCTTAACACCCTCTGAACTGTCCCCGATGGTCAACCGGTTGGTGCTTTCAAAGATAACAAAATAACTGGAAACGCGGTTTACAGTTTACTGTAAAGTGGCAACGCGTGAACCTACATCGGATAAGGTGAAGTATCTGCCAATCCCATTGACGTTGTAAAGGGACATCGGAAATTTCTGGGGATTAGGGTCTGAAATATCAAATCTGTCCCGTAGACTTCCCAGGCAATAGCCCGATAAATTCGTTCTCTCGCAATCCGTCCTAGGCAACCGCAGCAAAATCTCCCGCTCCGTCCTGTCCCACCGCACGACTCGGGACGGCAACTGCTCTGCCTGGGACCTCAAGAAACTGCAGAGAGTTGTGGACACAGCCTCCCCTCCTTGGATTCTGTCTTTACCTCTCGTTGTCTTGAAGCAGCCGGCATAATCAAAGACCCCACCCACCCGGGACATTCTCTCTTCTCCCCTCTCCCATCGGGCAGAAGATACAGGAGCCTGAGGGCACGTCCCACCAGACTTAAGGACAGCTTCTACCCCACTGTGATAAGACTACTGAACGGTTCCCTTATATGGTGAGATGGACTCTGACCTCACGATCTACCTTGTTGTGACCTTGCACCTTATTGCACTGCACTTTCTCTGTAGCTGGGACACTTCACTCTGTACTATTATTGTTTTTACCTGTATTACATCAATGCACTCTGTACTAACTCAATGTAACTGCACTGTGTAATGAATTGACCTGTACGATCGGTATGCAAAACAAGTTTTTCACTGTACCTCGGTACAAGTGACAATAATAAACCAATACGTGGGCAAGAGGGACGACTCATATGTTGCTGTCTGCCAGGATCCAGACGGAGTAGAATGAGACAATCGCAAGTCCCTCCCCAACAACACTCACCGTCATCCCTCACTGCATTTCGACAGCTCACCAGAGAAATTGATGCATGACCATTTCTTACAACAACCACCCTCATCCTCTGATTAGTTCTGTGGAATCAACCGTTTACACTGGAGGGTTATTGGGTCGTTAATGAGTATGAACTTTCAGGCAACGGGAGTAGAAATTATTTCAGTTATGCCATTTTCCAGCGACTTATTGCTTACCTCACCTGCGGAAATAACTCCATAAATATCACTTGGAGGTCAAACCGGGGTGTATTTGAAAGGTGAAGTGCTGCCCATTACCTGACCCAAACGACTGAATTCCAAGCAAATCGACTTCAAGTATTCAACGGCGTTCCTCCAACCAAATTACCACAAAGAACGACATTGGATCGTTCACCATCACCTGAAAAGCTCCCGGAATGGCAAGGTCAACGTCAAGCCAAAGTTCACCTGGCATGACATAGGGGCGGCACAGTGCTGCCTCTTGTGGAGCCCCTGCCTCACAGTTTCTGAGTTCAACCTCCTCCTCGGGTGCTGACTGTGCAGTTTGTCGTTCTGGCCGTGGCCACGTGGTTCCCCGGCGACACCCCATGCGATCGGGCCCAAATTGGTAGATTGGATGCAAAATTTGGTGAGAGATAACGGGCAGGGCGTGATGGGCGAAAGTTGCTCTCCCCTCCCCCCCCCACACATGAAATCCTGTAAGTAATCGTATAGCACAGGGAATCTGCAAATCTAAAATGTCTGTCGTGTACGTCAATAATCTAGGTGTGTGTTGTCACGTACCAGCAACAAGAGAAACACACCAAGTCATGTATGTGTTAAAAATTACTTTATTAATAACTACCTATGACAATAAGAAAAGCAAAAGTAAAAATGTTAGAATGTTAGCAGTAAAAAAATGTTAAACCTTGAACATTAACCCCAAAAACTAAACTCGAAGTGTGTGTGTGTTGCAAACTCCAAGCCTAGGAATAGTTCTCAAGGTTCAGTTCAGCAAGCCGCGAGGTGAAACGTGAGCAAAGGCTTCTGCAACAACCACGGCTGACTGAAGAGGAAATGTAGAGAGAAAATAGAGAGTAATTACGAAATCCAAGTGTTCCACGATGGAACCCACACGACACCTCAGTCACTGATGATCTCCATTCCTTTGTTCCGAAGTATCTGCCACCCCGAAAGGCTTTCGAGACGTGGCCGTCCACACAAATACCCGTTTCCCACTACAGGTTAACGACAAAGTGGACTCCACCGGATTATTCCAAACATCCATCCGTGGATTGTAGTGACAGACACATTTACTGTTCTTCATCTGTCGATACAGAGACCAGCAGGCAGGTCTCTCTCTCTTCTCTGACTGATTGCTCCAAACAACGTCATCACGTCCTTATCTCCTGTTGACGTAATCACGCCACACACACACACACACACACACACACAGAGTTGTGCTATGTCTTAAAGGGACATCCACCAATAGTAACCTAATCCGTAACAGTATGTAGGGGTTACGGTTACAAATGGTATTGCTCTCCAATCAGAAATGCCCATTTCATTGCAACTTCATCAGCCAAGATGACCGTCTGAGTATTTCCCAGATTTTCCTCAGTCTTAGTCCCAGATTTTCTTCTGTTCTTGTGTTTGTCAGACTGGTTTTCATTCTGTGAACCGGGTGTCGTATCTCATCAGACTATCTCGAAATTATTTTCACATGACAAGTGGCCTTGAAACCACTTCAGTCTGCCTCCATCCCAAAGGAAATTCCAATTTCATCCTCAGGGGGAGAGATAATGTTCTTTCCGACCCGTTTTTTCTCGATTCTCCAACTGGAACCTGAGTTTTCCTTTGTGGCTTCCGTGAGGGAGGGGTTCCAATCGTCGATGTTACGATTTGATTTGAAGGGAGTAGCTGTTGATCGATGCTCCATTTCTACACATCCGTCATGCTTCTACCGTTTACTCCTAACACAGATGTGAGCTTAACTCCAACGCTGTCATTTGAACAACCCACTGGGGTGTACTTGAAAGGCGAGAGGGCGACCCTGATCTGTACGGTGAAAGGAGTGACTCCCGACACCATCTACTTTTACAAAGATGGTCAATGGCTTAACCAGCAGCGAATCGCCACAAACGGCAACACGGGAACATTCCTGGTCGCGGGATCACAGCAGGAAGGGAAATACGACTGCGATTTCAGGGGCTGGGTCCTCAGCCGGCAGATAACATCCAGACGCAGTGAACGCGTGTGGCTCACAGTATCAGGTGAGTGAAGAGGAAATGAGATTATTCTCAGCAGTGTTATTCCTCTTTGATACGCGCCCAACGAACCCCAGCTTTGATGCAAAGTTTTTTTCTTCCGACTGGTCAAACTTGCTAATTTACCCTGCTGTTGAAAAGATCAGTGATGTTAGCCCGAAACACTTCCGTCTATAAGTCCGTGATTTGGCCAGCCGAACGAGTAATTCGTTTCTCCACAAATTTAAGATACTCTGTCGTCCGCAATGACATCGGACTCCGTTAGCTGTAATAAATGCAGAAAGCATTTCGTCTGATCTTGCCTCACGGTTGAGATCGCTATTGTATTCTCCGTTCCGCAAAACTCACCTGATTCTCCGACCTCATTTCCACCTCAGAAGGCAAATTCACCTTCTGGGCATTTCACATATTTTTCCCCTATTTCCTCTTTTGGTTGCTTGAGTTTATCAGACTTTTTCTTCCATACTGTTAAGTATGTGTTATCGCCAAGTATTTATCTTGGAGTAAAATGATCCGGGAATAAATACCAGCTAAAAGTTCCCTTTCCTAACTACCTGCTGGGCCTGGAAGGCGGCGTACGGTGACTTGTCGCCAAGGGTAAGAAAGAAGTCAAAACAGTGACGTGCTTGTTTTTCGGCCAAACGTAATTTTATTTCATCCTTGGGGCTTTGTGCTGTTGCGAGAAAAGGTTCTCTGAGGTCTTCAAGGGCAAGGACACGGGACACACTCTTTGGAGTTTAAGAATGGTTCATTCACAAAGACAAACCGGGGACAGGATAACAGGGCTAACACACACACACACACACACTGGTGATCGCGAACGTGGGGGAAATCGCAACGGGGGTGAGATGCACACACACACACAACAAACTAGGTACAAACAAATCAAGGAAGAAACAAGACACGACCCCTGCCACCCTCAGTGCAAGCATCGACTCTTTGTTCCCCGGAATCCTTAACTAAGTACCCTTAAGTAGTGCACAGCTTACCTCCACATCCTCGGAGAGACAAAAAGAGAGAATCAAGCAGGCGGCACTTTTTATACTGTTGGAGGGCTGGGGGTGGAGCCAGCCCAGGTGATTCACAAGCCAATCGCTCGGGGCCAGGTGCAAAGGTGGTTTACAAAAGCCAATGGCTAGGTGTGCCCAGAGGGGCAGGGGTGGAGCCAAACCTTGATTGACAGTGGTGTCGCTTGCGACCCGATGAGCAATGCTGTCATCCTACCAGAGGGGACAGTGTTGTCACTGTCACATGACAGCCATGACCCTTCACAGCACATGTGCATAAAATGGTTTAACATCTTTCCAATGTTGTTCTGGGAAAAGAGAGCTATTCCCAGCATAGCATTGGAAAGATGTTAAACCTTTTCACCAGTTGTTCGAATTGACTATAATCATGTTCCAAATTGAAAAAAAAAAGACAATATTCACACTGCCCGTGTTAAATCCATTTAGGATCTTCTCAAAGAATATCAGCCTTCCTGCCTTTTGCTGCACTTCTCCCTTTGCCTCACAATATGTCCTAATTCCTTGTGTTCCTTGCCTCTCTCTTTCAAACAATCATCTCTCCTTCTTCCTTTCCTTGACAGATCTGCCCAGGCCAGGAATATCGCTGGATTCCAGCGATGTGGTTCAGGGTGCGAACGTCACATTTAACTGTACAAGTTCAAGGGGAATTCCAGGCATGACGTTCTACTTGTACGGCCCCGGTGGATTAAACTTCTCGGTGTCCCAACCCGTCAGTGCGCCGATCAACTCTGTCACTTTCACCATCAGTAATGTCGATAGGGAGAAGAGCGGGACTTACAACTGTGGTTACGAAGCTGTGGTGAAAGGAAGGAGGGTCAGATTGGCGTCGAGTGATCCGATATATTTATCCGTGAAAGGTAAGTACACCAGTCATGCGGGCGAAATTCATCCTGTTTCCTTGCGTGGTTTGCACACAAGTGGATCAGTTACCCGTTCAAGGCAACTTATTTGTTTCCACTGAGGTAAACCGAATGAAGTGACAGATACCACCTCGAATTGGCAGTGATCTAATCCTGTAAAGCATGAATATATATCCGAAGAGAAACTGGCTTGAGAAGACGCAATAAAGGCGAAGGGATAAGCAACCTGCCGCCATATTAATGGGGTGCAATTCCTGAAATTGAACAGGGCACAGCACTGGGCAGAGAATATAAGAGTGGAGGAGTTAACGTCACAAATTCGAAAGACAATATTTAGTCCACAGCTTCAGTAACCTCTGCAGTTCTCGCCGCCACATTGTTGAGGAGGGTGCAGAAGCGATTGTCCAGGATCTTACCTGGGCCGGGGTGTTTCAGCAATGGCTGTGTCCTTGAGGAGAGGAGGCGAGGATGTCAGTGAGTAATACCAAATTGTAAGGAGAAGGCATAGAGTAAGACATCTCCCCCACAGCAGCAACGTTTGAAAACACTTGGCACATGTTCAAGAACATAGAAGATAGTACATCGAAGATAGTACATCGAAGATAGTACAGGAACAAGCTCTTCGGCTCAGGACGTTGTGTGGAACCAATTAAACGCCTAACGAAACTAGTTCCCCCTGGCTACACAACGTCCATATGTCTCCAATCTCTGCACATTCGTATGTCTATCTGAGAGCCTTTTCCACGCCACAATCGTGCAAAAATCTTTCCGGCACACGCCCATTAAACTTATCCCCTCTTACATTAAATGCATGCCATCTCGTATTGGAGAGTTCGACCATGGGAAAAAAGGATATCGGCTCTCGATAATGATTCTCATAATTTAATAACCTTTTGTCGGATGTTCCCACAGAATCCGCCGCTCCAAAGGAAATAACCCACGTTTGCAGTGACTTTCAGGGAGCTGTTGGTTGGATTATGAGATCCATCTGTTCATCAATCTGATAAATGTCCAGCCATTATTTGCATACTGCCTCTTTACGTTTGATGTCCCGAAACGGAAAACCTGGCACTTGGGCGGACTGGTCTTCAATTGGCATTTATTACCCAATTTCTGCAATTGATCTCTGTCCCGCTGTAAGCTTTGGCAATCTTTCACACTATCCACGACGCAACCGACCTTTGCCAATTCTAAATCGAAACGGCAAAGTCACATTCAATCCAAATCATCTCAATCTTCTGGATGGATTTACCATGTGGTACGCTGTCAAACGCCTTACCGAAATCCATGTTGACAATATCCACACACCTATGCCCCCCGTAAATCATAATCGTCACCTCCTCAAATAATCTCAATGAAGTTAGTAGGATATGACTTGCCCCTGCTGACAGTCCACAATAAGCCAAGGAGTTCCAAATGCTAACAAAACCTATCTCGAAGAAACCGCTCCAATAGCTCCCCTACCACTGACCTGACCACTGGTATATAGTTTCCAGGATTATCCCTATTTCCCTGCTTGCTCGCAAGCCCCCCGGGGCCTCACCTGTGGCTTGAGAGAACACAAAGATCTTACACAAGGCCCCAGTAATCTCAAGTCATGAATATTCCATGCTGAGGCATATCTCGGAACTTATACAACTTCATGTTCTCGAAGAGACCCGACACTACATCTTTCTTTATCGAGAATGCCCTGGCATATCAACACGCTCCACACTGAAGTCACGATGGTCCACGTCCTTTGCCTTGTTAAATACTGACACAAAAAAAATCCTACCGGCTCTTGTGTTCTGTGCAGTCAGTCTTTACCTTCAGGCAATGCTGTCTGGTTTTGCCATTCACTGCTCTGGGATAAAGAATGTGAAAATTCCAGATGTCTCTGAACCTCATTTACCTCTGTAATGAGAATGTCCCCCATTATCAAGTTCTTCAAAAGAGATATAGAACATCTCGTACTGCGCTGAGGAGAAAGATCCAAGGGCAGCTAAATTGTTCTCCAGATGTTCTCCCAGTCCGTCCTGAACCATTCCAGCTGTCAAATCCAGCTAAACCTCACAACCTCGCATGACAGATAAATATTTTAAAAGTCTATTGAACGCCGATCTAACAGCGCAATAAAATAACTAAACGATAACACTGCAAGTAACATGAGATATGGTGTACTTTCACGTTGCTGAATATCTGAAATGATAGAGTATTACAAATTGACATTCTTCGATGAGGGATTCATGCTTTCCGTCTCACTCGAATTAAACCCTGAACTGTAATAAACTCACTGACTCTCTCTCTCTCTCTCTCTACCTACCTACCTACCTACCTACCTACCTACCTACCTACCTACCTACCTACCTACCTACCTACCTACATATCTACATACCTCCCTGCTTGCCTGTCTGTCTCTGTCTGTCTGTCTGTCTATCTATCTATCTACCTACATACCTACATACCTCCCTGCTTGTCTGCCTGCCTGTCTGTCTGTCTATCTGTCTATCTATCTATCTATCTATCTATCTATCTATCTATCTATCTATCTATCTATCTATCTATCTATCTATCTATCTATCTATCTATCTATCTATCTATCTATCTATCTATCTATCTATCTATCTATCTATCTATCTATCTATCTATCTATCTATCTATCTATCTATCTATCTATCTATCTATCTATCTCTCTATCTATCTCTCTATCTATCTCTCTATCTATCTATCTATCTATCTATCTATCTATCTATCTATCTATCTATCTATCTATCTATCTATCTATCTATCTATCTATCTATCTATCTATCTATCTATCTATCTATCTATCTATCTATCTATCTATCTATCTACCTACCTACCTACCTACCTACCTACCTACCTACCTACCTACCTACCTACCTACCTACATACCTCTCTACCTCCCTGCCTGTCTCTCTATCTATCTGTCTGTCTGCCTGCCTGCCTGCCTGTCTGTCTGTATATCTACCTACCTACCTACCTATGTACATACCTCCATACCTCCCTGCCTGCCTGCCTGTCTGTCTGTCTATCTATCTATCCATCTATCTATATACTTACTACCGACCTTTCTTGCAATAAATTGTTGCTGCAGGCATCTCAGTACACTCTTTAAAATGGCTAAATTTTGAACCATCTTTCTCTGTTTAGCTGAATATGTGCGGGCGTGGATTCCAGTTTTAACTGCCGTGAACATGATCCTAATGTTTGCTGTCTCGGGCCTTTACTACAGCATAAAAAGTGAGTTAACCCATGCATGGCGGATTCGATTACAATGCAACTGACGGTCCACTGATCGTAAGTTCACATTTAGAATTACGTACCAACACTGGGCACTTCATTTCAGCAATGCTTGTGGACATGTTATATTTGAACAGGTAAAATACGGAAGATTGATGTTGAAGAAGATTTTGCAGTTATTTAGGATGAGAAAGGAACTGAAGCTTCCCGTTTGCCTGCTGACACCACAGGAGTAATTTTACAGCATTCACGAGAAGCTTTGACATTACAAGACAAGACAAGATATCTTTATTAGTCACATGTACATCGAAACACACCGTGAAATGCGTCTTTTTGCGTAAAGTGTTCTGGGGGCAGCCCACAATTACATGGACATATTGGGTTAATTCACCAGAATAAACTGTCCCCAGAATGCAGGTATTTAATAGAATCTTGGAGAGAGTAGAATGGAATGTGGGGGTGGGGGTGGGGTGGGGGGAATATATCTGGGTTGGTATTAATGGAGTATTAAAGGACGGCACAGATTCGGTGAGCGGAAGGGGGGATACTGGAGCACAGGGAGTAAACGCAAGCTGAGTATTGGTATTGGTTCATTATTGTCACTTGTACCGAGGTCCAGTGAAAGGCTTGTCCTGCATACCGATCGTACAGGTCAATTCATTACACAGTGCAGTTACATTGAGGTAATGCAGAGTGCATTGAGGTGGTACAGGGTGCATCGAGGTAGTACAGAGTGCATGGATGTAGTACAGGGTGCATTGAAGTAGTACAGGGTGCATTGAGGTAGTACAGAGTGCATTGATGTAGTACAGGGTGCATTGAGGTAGTATAGAGTGCATTGAGGTAGTACAGGGTGCATCGAGGTAGTACAGAGTGCATTGAGTTAGTACAGGGTGCATTGAGGTAGTACAGAGTGCATTGATGTAGTACAGGGTGCATTGAGGTAGTATAGAGTGCATTGAGGTAGTACAGCGTGCATTGAGGTGGTACAGGGTGCATTGAGGTAGTACAGAGTGCACTGAGATAGTACAGGGTGCATGGAGGTAGTACAGAGCGCATTGAGGTAGTACAGGGTGCATTGAGGTAGTACAGGGTGCATTGAGGTAGTACAGGTAAAAACAATAACAGAATGCAGAGTAAAGTGTCACAGCTACAGAGAAAGTGCAGCGCAATAAGGTGCAAGGTCACATCAAGGTAGATCGTGAGCTCATAGTCCATCTCATTGTATAAGGGAACCGTTCAATAGTCTTATCACAGTGGGGTAGAAGCTGTCCTTAAGATAAGATAAGATCTTTATTCGTCACATGTACATCGAAACACACAGTGAAATGTATTTTTGCGTTGAATGTTCTGGGGGCAGCCCGTCTGGTGGGACGTGCCCTCAGGCTCCTGTATCTTCTACCCGATGGGAGAGGGGAGAAGAGAGAATATCCCGGGTGGGTGGGGTCTTTGATGATGCTGGCTGCTTGCTGTCAGAAATATGACGAGTAATGCAGCACAAATATTGGTAAATTGGTGAGTTGGTTTATTATTGTCAGGTGTACCTAGGTGCAGTGAAGAACTCAGTTTTGCATACCTTCCATTGCAGATGATTTCAACACATCAGTACATTGAGGAAGTGCAAGGAAAAAAGAAATAACAGACTGCAGAACATTGTGCTACAGTTACAAGCAAAGTGTAGTTCAGGCAGGCAAGAAGGTGCAAGGACAGAACGACATAGATTCTGAGGTCAAGGGTCCATGTTAACGTTCATGAGCTCCGTTCAACGGTCTTAGAACGGAGGGGGGGGGGGGAGCTCTCCTTGAGCCGGCGGGTACGTGCTTTCAGCCTTTTGTATCTTCTGCCTGATGGAAGGAAGCAAAGAGTGAATGTCTGCGGTGGCAGGGATCTTCGACTATGTTGCCTGTTTACCGAGGCAGCGAGATGTGTCGACCGAGTCCATGGAGGGGAGGCTAGTTTCCGTGATGTGCCGAGCTTGTGGCCAGAACTCTCTGCTGTTTCTTGCGGTCCTGGGAAGAGCAGTTGCCAGACCGAGACGAGATGCACCCGGAGAGGGTGTTTCCTGTGATGCATCGATTAAAAAAAAAGTGAGGGTCAACACGGACATACCGGATTTCTTTCGCCTCCTGATGTAGTACAGGCGCTAGTGAACTTTCTCGGCCATGGACCGTGGTTGGACCGGAACAGGGCAAATATGATTGATTTTGCAATGAGGAAATGGGTTGTAGTGACTGTGCAAATACTAGCAATCCCGTTCGCAGATTACCAGCACGCAGAATCAAATGTATACAGGATGTGCTCTTCACCTGAAGTGTGTCAGCACTGGACGAGGGCGCACTGAATTTCATCAAACCAATTGAGAAAGTTATTCTGTCACGGTGACATAGTGGTTAGCGCACTACTTCAGAGCTCCACAGACGGGTTCTGACCTCATGTTGTGTTTGTGGATTTTGTAGGTTCTCCTTGTGGTCGCCTGGGTTCCCGGGCGTTCGGATCTCCTCTCACGTCTCACCGTTTTTCCGGTTTAGGGGTTGATTAAGTACTGTGAATTGCCTCGCGTGTGCAGATGAACGGTAGAATGTACGGGTTTGGATTAAGGTGCCGTTGCCAATATGGAAACTTGAGGTCACAGGGAAAATTAGAAGCGGAATGGGATGACTCTGTGAACCAGAATACATTGGATGGGCCGACATGTCTTCTTTCTATCCCGGATGAAAAAATATTGAGAGCACAAACAGAATATGATGACGAAATTAAACTTCTCCAAAGCAACCTCTCTCACCATCGTCTTGGAAACGTTGAAAAGGTGGTTTGAATCATTGACGAAATCCTCTACTTATGTCTTGTAGGTGCTGATCACAGGATGAAAACTCAACAGAAGAGACAAAATGTAAGTTGGAAATGATCCTTTCATTATAACTTTTAACTTAGATATCTCCTCCCAGAAAAAAAACCCCACAAAGAAACATTGTCAACTGTCGATTGGCCAATAGACTTTCTTTGAATTCAGGAGAAAATACAGAGTTTTTACAATACAATCTGGAAAATTCATAGTGGGAAGAGGGAGCCCTCTTAAAGTTAGGATATTTGTCTGATTCGCGGAATGAGCACGTCACGCTGGAACGAATATTACGCTGTGATGTGTGGGCAGTGCCACCTATAAAACACAAGTGACAGGCGTAACTGGTGATCCACGACGGAATTCTTCATTTTCTGAGATACAGGCAATTGCTTTTAGTTCCAATTTGTTTCTTTGTTAATGAGTGGAAGCTTCTGGGTTCTGCTCAGCGGTAAACAGATTGAGAAATACTCAAATGACGCACTAACCAATTAAACCCTTCACATCAGGGCCAGCAAGGGACCTTTGAATTCGATGATGAGGATGGTGGGGTTTATTCAGTGGCGAGGCGGTAAAGACTTTCAAGGTCGAGGCATCCAATGTGCTCTCAACACCAGTGTACTCTGTGCCGTTCCTGTGGATTTTATCGCGTCCCATATTATGCAGCGACATCTCATGCTTTCAAAAGCTCTGAACCAGGTCAACTGCGCAACATTCCTCTCCGCCTCTTGAAGTTTAGCTTCACACGCAACACGAAGACCAACGGATCAGCCCGACTATTAGGCACCCACATGCTGACGTTGTCTTCGATTCAGTGATTGGCTGCGAAACCGCAGAACCAGTTGTTGCTGTACACAGAAAATGCAAAATTGGAACAGGAAATACCCCACTGGAACTGTCCCTTCATTCAAAACATCAAGGATGATCACATATTCTAATAACATATTCTCGTACACCTTGATCCCTTCCACGTAGATAAGTGGCAAAGCTTGACCTCAGCTCCAAATCACTGATATTAAATTACAGAATCGAGTAAGCAGGAGGGCAAAGCCCCAGAGGACCTTCGGCCATCTAATTAGATCATGGCCGATATTTTCCCTCAGCGCAATTTACCTGTACTAATCCAATTTCCCTTGTTACGTACCAGCAACCAATAGAAACACACTGAGTCATGTCCAAATGTTAAAAACTATTTTATTAATAAATACGTGATAATAAGAAAATTAAAAACGTGAGATATCAAACATAATCCACAAAACTAAACTCAAAGTGTGTGTGTGTGTGTGTGTGTGTGTGTGTGTGTGTGTGTGTGTGTGTGTACATGTGTGTGTGTGGCAAATTCCCAAACTCCAAGTCTGGGAATATTTCTGAAAGCTCATTTCAGCAAGTCGTCAGGTGAAACGTGAGCGAAGGCTTTTGAAGAGAAAATGTAGAGAGAAATTACGAAATCCGCATGTTCCACGATGGAACCCAGACGACACCTCAATCTCCGATGATCTCCATTGCTTTCTTCTGAAGTGTCTGCCACCCACAAGGCATTCGATACGTGGCCACCCACAGAAATACCTGTTTCCCACCACAGGTTAACGACAAAGTGGACTCCATTTGTTTGCTCCAAAAATCCATAAATGGATTGTAGTGACAGACACAGTTATGGTTCTTCACCCACTGATACGGAGACCAGCAGTCAGTCTCTCTCTCTCTCTCTCCGACTCACTTCGATTCACTGAGCAAAACAGTCAGCACGCTGTTATTGTCTTTTTGCTGTCTTGATGACACCACACACACACACACACACACACACACACACACACACACACACACACACACACACACACACACACACACACACACACACACACACAAAGCTACTCTACTGTCCAGGTGCCTTAAAGGGACATTCACCAAATAGCAACCTGACTCGGTACAGCCTAGATATACACACATTGATTGATCCTTACATATTCAGCAGCTAAACACCGGTGCCTTGGAGGGTAGAGAAATCAAGAGATTAACTGCTTTTGTTGTAAATTTATTGCCCAATCAATCCGAAATGGTTGACCCAAACCTTGGAGGACTGTGACCCTTCTTTCCAGATTCAAGGGAAATATGGTCCTGTACGTGATTTGCGAAGACTCTTTTGCATTTTTCAAAGTGATCTCCTGTATTCAACAGCATTTCTGCACATGACAGAATAATCTAAAACCAGTAATCAATCCCATAGACGTTGCAGTATTTCCATCGCAAGTACTTATCCTCATTTTTCTTGTGAGACAAGGCAATTGGGAATGGTCCAACATAATTGCAGTTAGATGTACTCCCCTCATTACGGACATCCTCTGCAATGTTATGTATGTTTTCTTAATTGCTTGCAGTAACTAAATGTTAATTTCTGCTCACGTAAAACCACCTTACAACGTCTAATTGCAGAATACTATATTTTCTAAACTTAATTTACCGAGGCGGAAGACTTCATATTTTTGTCCAGAAATTATATCCGCTTGCCATGACTTAACATAGTTCCTTCGGGAACAAGTGACTGCTAACGACTAGGATGCGACTTCTAGGAAATGCAAATTCGTTTTAACTTGGTGACATGTCTGTATCTCTGGGATGTGATGCTGTTTCTCTGGGATCTGATGCTGTTTACTTTCCTGGCCTTTTTTTTTTCATTGAATTTGGGCCCAGCTTCTTATGGAGGTCCAACAGTTTAGCCGAAGGGAGAAATCCCACCTGCTACCGGCATTTGTGCTTTATTGGGTGTGCTGAGTATTAGCGTTTTTATATAAAGCGTTGCAGATTTAAAATGCATTGTAGATCCATAAAGATGTATTAACACCATGGCGGCTTTTATATGTTTACTAAGTCTCCAGACAGATAGACAGTGAACAATAAGATGGAGCCCTGTAATTATCACAGAATCATGCGCACACAAACAGACCCTTCGGTTCACCATGTCCATGGCGCCCATACATACCAATATAATTGGTCTGCAACCTTCTAAGACTGAGTGATTCTGGTTTAAATACTTCATATTTGTTTCAAATGAAACTGCCTCCACCACCCGGTTAGACAGTGCGCTCCAGATTTTGGTCACCAAGTTGGTGAAAAGAAAATATCCCTCAGATCCCCTTCAAACCTACCCTTCATCAAAATCCTCTGCCCTCTAGTCTTGCACACCTCTGTTGTGGAGAGAGGTCTCATGCTGTCTTCCATACCTATGCCGCAAATAACTTTGTGCACCTTCTTTCAATTCCCCAATTAGCCTCTTCCTCCCCAAGGAAAATGTTTACCAGCTCTTGGTAAATGTTTACACAGTTGCACGACAAGGCAGCTGTGCGTATTTTACAGAGAATATCAGGAAATGCATGTAACAGTTAACTGCATGACCCCACCATGTCATGGGGCGAACGCTTGACATATTTGTTATTGTGGCTACTTTGCGGGTTTATTTTGTAACAGTCATTTGCAATTAAAAATAAACGAAACCAGCTTGTCTAACCGCTCCATCATTTCACCTCTCCCAATCACAACAGAACAGACAAATCTGCTTCCAGGACGCAACTGCACAAAACACTTCCCAAACATCAACACTTCAATGAAGTGGATTTTATGAAAAAAAAAGATTTTATGAAGACAAGATTTTGTGATCCGATGAAGATTAAAAAAATTGAGACGGAGCTGGCATATATTTGAGATAATTTGCCTGGATGGGTAAAATATTGATGGGAGGTAGCCGGACTGTATGAGGTTCACCGTGGCTGGAACTAAGGAATTTTGACTGCACAATAAGGATAACGGGTGATAGCCTATTGTTATAGATCTCTATCGATATTTACTCCGCCTGTCTTCCAATTTTTTATGTTGCCTATCGCGCAAATCATTACTTCAGAATGGGGGTTCACGATTACACCCTGTGTTATATTTGTATTCTGGTGAACGTCCCTCTGCGGGAAATTAAATCAGAATAAATGATGTTTCATTTCACTATTCCTGGCACAAGGTAACCGAATGCAGTAACCTGGCCGAGCTCTGTTCAAGCTGAATAGTAGCAATAGGGCAACAGGGAACTCATTTCATATTTTCTCGGTACAGGCACGTTTATCATTCATATTCATGGAACAGAAAGAACAGTTATTTCTTGCAAGGAGTGAAATGTGACATCGTGCCCTGGCGCTGAAACTTCTGCAGTTCATTTCTCAAACTGCCACCATCAACTCCGACATCCAACTCCCAAATATTAACGTATTTCAGTGACATTCCTTTCTTTCTAACAATATCACCTTAGTCTGTGCAACAAAACATCTTCGACTTTAAGGTGTCTTCGCCCATGTTGCTATAAGTACTAAGGATGGCGAGATCAGAGGTAACCTCTTTTCACCAACAGAGTCCACTTATGTCTGCATATACGGAGGAGGTAAATGGCTGACAGTGGAAGGAACGCTCTCCCGAGGATTGCACTGAGTACAGTCGCTGAAGTATTTCCTGGTTCAGCGCATGCTATTTCAAAGTTGTCCCCTAAAACTGAGTGTCTTCAATGTGCAATAAAATTTTCTGTCAGCGGTGTAGTTCCTTTACATGACGGAAAATTGGGGCGGAATATAGTGACAGTCGTTTACAGACTACCCAGTTAGTGACCCTTTACCAGTGGTCGAACCTGTCGCAGCAGAGACGGGCCAGTGATATTACGTTACAAATTGGACAAACCTCAGTGATGTCGCGTCAGCTGCAGCACCAGGACGTTGTCTGAGCTTTTCGTTGTGCAACTACTCTCTCACCTTTTCGGGGTGAACAATCCTCAGACTCTCGTCGCCAGCGACCTGTGATGTGCCCCAGCAGCCCTCACTGGACCATGAACGTCGCCGCTTTGTTTCTGCTATTCGTTGGGCCACGAAGTGATTGATGTTCTCAGTACCCCCAGCTCACCTTTTGCAGAACATTTTACGCTGCACACGCCAGTCATACTCTTCTGCATTTTTTTTTGCCATTGAATCGATGTTCTATTTCTGCCTTTTCAATTAGTTAGCTGGTACCTTCTGAAAGCTGTTTGTCAATCAGACTCCAACAGTTTTGCAAGCAGTTCACCTCAGATTGCCGGAGATTGCTGAATGAAAAAAGTTATTCCCATCGTGCAGACATATATTTCTCAAGTTTCTTTCAGTCTTTCACTTGACTGTACACGTATTGGTTCAGCAACGAGAGTAACAGCCATAATAATGGAATATCACCCCACATACATGAGATCCAAAGTAATCATGGCAGCTGGGTAATGCGAATTCAAGAAATTATCTAAATCCTGAATTAACTCCATTCTTATTGAAACGTACCACCCGGTATCCTCAAGCCTGAAATGAAAGGAGTTTCATCAGTTAGTCTGGATGACGCGTAGCTCCATGTCCATCGAGGTATTCTGAAACACGACGTCCGTTCAGTTAAGGACGCACCCTAAACAGCAGCTTTGCCAGTGGCATCCGCATGCTCTGAAAAAAGAGAAACTCTAAAGAACAACACGTGCAAATGAAGACATTAATGACTCCATGGTAACCACTACAATATGTTTTCAGTCAAGATCCCTAACTTTATACTTGAGCCTGCTATACCGCCCAGACTCTCTGAGGTCAATGTCCTGCTTTTCGCAAATGACGTAACAGACTTAATTTGCGGCATGTTCTGCAGGTCTTGTCAACTTCGGAGTCGATGCCTCATCTGGTTGATCTCCTCCCTGTCCAGATCGTCCAACCAGTATCAACTTCAGTTTCACTTACTGCCGCAGACAGGTTTCCAACCTTTCTTTTTCAAAAGAATCAGATGCTTGATGAAAAATTTGGATCCAAGTGAGGCTGTCCAGGTGGTAGGTATCCAAGTATTCTTTCCATCACAGTGTACTACAACAGACATGTCGGTTTTATGAAATAAATGTGAATTAACTACCCCTTATGCTTATGTCATTTCATTTCACTGTCATATCTTTCTCTGTGACCACCACCCTCAGTCTGCTGCTATTTTACATGCTTATTAACTGCACGTTAACATCGTTCAGTACACCCACGCTGATGTCGAAACGGACAGGACACTTCAACAACTCCTGTGGAAGAAAGTGCGGCATTAGTTCGCATTGCTTTCGTTGTGTACAGGTTTCTGCCTTGTAGACTCCAACGACTGGCCCTATATGCTAATGCAATTTTCTCTTCCAGCCAGATCAAGGATGTCATACAAACACATCTTCGAAGCCGCATGTATGTATTCTCTTCAATATTCCTGACAGACAACACACATATTTTCAAGTCACGAGAGTTCGTATACATCCTGGACAACTACAAGTCACCTTGAAATGAAATATCCACGGATAATGCACTTAATTTTGATGGCTGAAGGGTGATATTTTCATCAGCATCGCGGATCATACGAAAGTGCCTCACATACACAGCGCTGGAGCTTCTCAGAGCTCAGTTTACAACTTCCAACATTTCCAGAGTCCTACACATTGAAACACATCTGCACACGCCTTGTTTGTCACAAGCAATTCCCTAACATTCTTGAAAGTAATATCTAACACCCAGTTAAGGTGCTGTTCGTTTCTAAGTGGGTATCTTCCAACCAGGAAGCTGAGCAGAGAGGAGCAGCCGTGGGGAAAGCCCAGTTCCTTTTTAGGAGAAGGTCCGAAAAAGCATTTCTGATTGGCTAATTGTGCTGTGCACCAGCCAATAAAAAGAAGGCTGGGTGGCAGTCAGGACAGTGGTGTGAGCTCCTGCAGGATGTGGTAGATCAGTGAACCAGTTTCCCTTGTGATAGGACATGCTGGAGGTGCGCTCAGCTGCAGCTGTTGAACCATCGCGTCAATGAACTGGAGCTGGACCTGGTCTCACTCAGGACCAGGCATCACAGATCAGGTTTATAGGGAGGTCGGCAGCTGTGGTGCAGGCGGCAGGTAACTAGATGACCATCAGGAAAAGGTAAAGGCAGTGTTCCTCTGTGGCCATTCCCCTCGGTAACAGGCAGAGCTGTTTGGATACTTCTGGAGGGAGTATCAGCAGTCAGGTCTGTGGCAGCTTGACCAGCTCGAATTCTCATCCGGGAAGGTTGGATTCAAACAAAGCTATAGTGACAGGAAACTCGATATTTCGGGGAATAAACTGGAGATCCTGTGGCCGCAAAGAGACGTCAATTTGACATGTTGCTTCCTGGGTGCCAGGATGAAGGATGTCCCTGAGCGGTTGCCGAATATTCTCAAGGGCAAGTGTGAGCAGCCTACAGTTAACAACGACATTGGTTGCAAAAAAATAATGAGGTCCTGTACATTAAGGAGAGGATGTAGGGAAGAGAGAAACAAGAAGGACCTCAAGGGCCGTTATCTCTGGATTACTTTCGTTGCGACATGTTACTGAAGGAAGAAGTGAAGCGATTTGGACGATAATTTGCACCTGAACTGGTCTCGGAAAGAGATTTTCTGGTGAGCAGAAGTGAGGCACTTGAGAAGTCTGCAGCAAACACTGCAGTCAATGAGAGCAGGTACGGTGGACAGGTCAGCCAGGAGACCGGCAACGAGAGAGGAAGGACCGATGGTTTAAACTGCATTTATTTCAGTGCAACGGACATGACAGCAAAATCGGAAGAAACCAAGGATTGGAAGACCTCAGGGGACTGGGACGTTATAGTGAGTCTGCGTTGGTCCAGGGTGCACAGACTTTCCTCAATTCCCTTCGTGAAGTTCATCTGTCTCAGTCATGCGATGTTTAGCGCTCTTCCTCAGATTTCCAACAACCCGGGACACCAGCAGATGTCCGTATCGGTTTGTCCCCTGCTGAGCAGCTGTTCGCAGAGAATATATTCAGAATAAATCATCCGCCGTAATTTTACTACCTCAGGTTCAAGACAACCGACAAAGTAACCTTGAGGTGCTGTGTTGAATTTTATCTGTTACATGCTCTGGCACCAGGAAACGGATCAAACATTTCTCTGTGCAGGTAAACGTATCGTTCATGCAGTCAGGGAAATGCAATAAATAGGAAGATAGTGCAGTTGAAAGCGTTACTAAAGCGCTGGTTCAGGATGGAGGGCTGCAGTTACATGGATCATTTGGCTCTCTTGCAGGGCAAGTGATCCCTGCACAAGAAGGATTGGTTTCACCTAAACCGAAGAAGCAAGGCAACGATATCCGAACAGGGAGGATTGCTACTCCCTCCCGGGAGGGTTTAAACAGGCGTGGCGGAGGTGAGAACCAGGGCAGGAAGTCAGAATGTGCCGGGATTCAGGGGAAGTTCGAATTCAGGTCAAGTAAGCCGAATAGGAAGAATATCCAGGGCCATGTTAATGGACACGGCGGGAGTGATTATCTGGTGCATTTATTTAATTTAAAGGAACATTATGAGTACGACAGATGAAATTCGTGCTGAGATTACTACATTGACCGACGATGCTGTGGTCATTCAAGAAGCGGCATGGTAACGTTGCGGTTAGCGCGACGCTATTACAGCGCCAGCGATCGGGCTTCGATTCCCATCACTGTCTGTAAGGAGTTTTTACGTTGTCCCAGTGTCTGCGTGGCTTTCCTCCGGGTGCTCTGTTTTCCCCCCACATTGCAAAGACGTACGGGTAGGTTAATATGGGTTTAAAATGGGCGGCGCGGACTCGTTGGGCCGGAAGGGCCTGCTACCACGCTGTAAATACAATTAAAAAAGAACTAAGAAGAGAAAGGCAAGACTGGCAGTTCAATGTTGCAGGGTTTAGGTGTTTCAGGCGTGACACAGAGTGATGTAGAATAGCTGGGGGGAGTTGCAGTACTGCTCAAGGAGAATGTCAAACACGCACGGAGAGAGTATAGGCTCGATGGCACCTCTCTCGACGTCCAAATGGGTGGAGCCCAGTGATAAGAAAGTTGCAATCACAGCGATGGGGTTTACTCATAAACTTCAGATCGCCAGGGGGAGATGGAGGAAGAAAAATAAAATCAGGGCATAGAATAAGTGTTGCTGTCGTGGGAGATTTTAATTCCCTCGACATTGACTGGGACTGCCAGAGTCCCAGCAACATGGATGGAGCAGACTTTCTTAGTTGCATCCAGGCGGGCTTCTAAAACCAATATGGAGCTTGCCCACCGGGGAAGGATCCATAGTCGACCTTATAGCGGAAAATAAGCCTGACCAGGTGACTGACGTTTCAGTGAGTGAGGATTCAGGAACAGTGACGGTAACCCCGTGAGAGTTCAGGCAGTTAAGGACGAGGATGAGACTGGATACCGAGGGAATATTCTAAATGAGGCTGGGGCTAATTACAAAGGTATTAGAGCGGAACTCACATGTGTGACCATTTTAAAGACATGCTGTTGAGAATTCAGGAATAGCAGGCCCCAGTAAAGGTGAGAGCTTGGGACGACATGTCTCAGGAACTTGACAGTAGATGTAAGTTCATCCAAATGAAAACGGAATCATAATGCACAGTTTAGGAAAATGAAAGCGGACATAACTTTGAGGAGTACAACAGAAGCAGGAAATAACTTGAGGGAGGAGTCCGGTGGAGTAAAATCAGACCATGGAATGTCCGCGGAAGAAGATTAATGGAAATCCCAAGGCATTCCTTTATCTATTGAGAAAGAAGAGGGTACTGCCCTTCCGTCTCAGTAGTCGTTATCCCCGTCGATGGCTCACGCCGCTTCCGACACCTCGTCTTGGATTCCTGGCTGGCTCGCCAAATTGTCCTGATATTGAGTTCCCAATTCTGTCCGCTGCAAAGTAACACAGTGCCACAAGGTTGATTCGGTAAAGCGCGTTTGTTAGCAGTATACTGCTGAAGAATTCTCCTCAAACTCTCATGTCGAGTCTTTATCGGAGGTCTCCGCTGTCCAAAAAGCAGCAGACAGTAATTTATACAGATATTGTCACGCACGCTTAATGAATTCGGCTCCACGAGTTTCGGTCTGGTTTCAGAGAACCAAAGACAGACATCGCACCTATTGTCCAACATGATTGAGTTATAATCAAGAGATTAAAAGACAGGTATCACCCTCATTGTTCAAAACAAGCTGCCTGCAGTCTGTTTATTACACCCACCACCCTTACCGACTCGAATATTGGCCTGCCACCAAGGTCCCGGACACAGCTTGATTCAGTAGCTTGCCTGCTCTTGCTTGCAAGTTATTTTTCCATCGGCTACATGCACAGTTACGGTCAGTCACAGTTTCTTAACCCTTTACTTCCTCAAGGGAATGGGCAGGTGCACTCAAGGACATCGGAGGGAAACATTACGGGTGGTGAGACCCCAAGGCCAAATTGGGCCTGTCCCAGTATACCGAGGGAAGCAAGGGAAACGATTGTTGTCGTATTGGCAGAGATATTTCTGTCCTCTTTAGCCACAGACGAGGTCCCAGTAAACTTGACAATAGCCAATACTCTTCCTTTGTTTAAGACGGGCAATCGGGATAATCCAAGAGACAACATGGCCGGTGAGCCTTAGAGCATCGGAGAGGAATTTTTGGAGAAAACTCACAGGGGCAGTTATCACCCGGATTTGGAAAGGAATAGCTATATCTGGGATAGTCAGTCTGGATTTAAGTGTGGAGGCAGTGGATCACAAAGTTGATGGACTTTTGTCGAGGATGTAATGACAATAGCTGTGTCTCCATATGACTTGGACGAAAATTTCAGTGGTTGGACGAGGACCCAGAAATTATTGGAGTATCGTGAAATGAAGAAGAATGCCAAATAAAACAGCAGGGAAGAGATCCGTTGAACATTTGGGCGGAGGAATGACAGGAGGGAATATCCTGCGGGGAACTGATGTGTTTTGGGCGGTAAAGTGCAAGAGGAGACCATACAGTAAATGGGCCTTTAAGGGCCGTGATGCAGCGAGTGATTTTGGGTGCAACTCCCTGGCTTCCTGAAACTGGTGATGCAAGTCGGTAGAGTGGGAAAGAAGGTGTTCGGGTGTGCTTGCCTTCAGCGTTCGAGACACTGAGATGGTCCGAGTCGTTTCCCCCCAACAGAAAGGTACAATAGTACAGTGTGTATGTGTAACGTGAGTGGGCGGGGGAGTTTACATGAGACTAACAGGGGAATTTTTTTTATACATAGTAACTGAATGGAACGAGCTGCCAGGACGTGTAGCAGCAGAGACGAGAGTAACGTTTGAAGAGCATTTCGGCAAACACGTGAAGAGGTGGCAAATGCAGAAACATGGGCCTGATGGAGGCGGATGAAATTTGTTTAGGTTGGCAGAATAGTCCGGAGAGACATCGTGGGCCTACCGGCCAGTTCCTCGTCTCTACTATTCGATGTTCTGAGTCCCTGTGTGATTTGTCCAATGTGCGTTGCTCTGAGTTCTATATTCCGTGGTCTATGGTATCATTTGTACGAGAACTGAAGGATTTACCGATCATTCTTCAAACCACCAGCAGCAGATCGGACTTCCGTCTTTCAAACATTATATATATATTTTTTGATTGATATCAATGAAAGGATTCGTCAATGCATTGATATCTGTGATGTCTGAATGTCCTCAGCTCTATTACGAGGGATGGCGTTTTGAAAGTTTTGAAACCATAACACTCACGAAGATAAATGATTAATTAATTTCTGAGATAGACAAAAGACTTTCCTGAGGACTGCGTTGCGCACCGAATCTAAAATGTGTTGCAGTGCAGTACATTGAACTTGGAAGATTTGCTGAAAACTCTGTGCCCACAATACACAAAAAGGAATATTTCCCAGCTCTGCAGGTCCTCAACATGACATGAGTCTCAGAGACAATGGATCTGTAACTATTGACAGCGTTGTGAAGTGTTCCCAGACCTGTTGAGAAATGTGCCGTTGTACACTTTGGAAGCAGAAATAAGCGGGCAGATTATTATCTAGAAGGAGAGAAAATTCAAAGTACGGAAGTACAAAGGGACTTGGGGGTACTCGTGCAGGATACCTTAAAGGTTAACCACCAGGTCGGATCGGTGGTAAAGAAAGCGAATGCTATGTTGGCATTCATTTCGAGAGGCATAGTGTATAAAAGTAAGGAAGTGTCGATGAGGCTCTACGGGGCACTAGTGAGGCCTCATCTGGAATACTGTGTACAGTTTTGGGCCCCACATTTTAGGAAGGATGTGCTGACGTTGGAGAGGGTTCTATTTGCGCGGATGATTCCAGGAATGAAAGGGCTGACGTATGATGAGCGTTTGTCGGCTCTTGCACGGTACTCACTGGAGTACAGAAGAATGAGAGGGGACCTCATAGCGACATTTAAAATGTTGATAGGAAAGGACAGAGTAGATGTGGCTAGGCTGTTTCCCTTGGTGGGTGAGTCCAGGACCAGAGGGCACAATCTTAGAATTAGAGGGTACAGTTTCAAAACAGAGATGAGGAGAAATTTCTTTAGCCAGAGGGTAGTGAATATGTGGAACTCCTTGCCACGTACAGCAGTGGAGGCCAGATCAGTGGGGGCGTTCAAGGAGGAGATATCTAAATGGTCAGGGTATCAAGGGATATGGGGATAAGGCCGGAAATTTGGAGAAGAAAAGATGTTTTTTCGTTTCCCCGCCCCATTCCCCATTTCTCATTTCTTTTCCTTGGAGCAGACTCGATGGGCAGAATGGCCTGCTTCTGCTCCCTTGTCTTGTGATCTTGTGACCTTTTTCAATATCCTTCTTTGGTGATCCTTTTTAGTGTTCAAAGATTCACCTGCTGAAGCGCACACCCACTGAACATATTCCATTTCATCTCATAATGACCTCAGTAGTGTAGCCTGCGTGGCAGAGTCACGGGACATCTCACGCTCCCCTTTCGCAATCGTTCTCTTAAAACTTCCTGGGAAGAACAGCAGTCTCAGTTGCTGTTCGCCACAGACCAGTGATGTGTCCAAGCAGCAAGCAGTAGACCATGAATACCGCCGCTTTGTTTCTGCTATTTGGTGAGTGGTGAAACAATTTTATATTTAAATTGATTTGTTCAGGTCATGCAACTGACCGCAGTCGTCAGCGTGAGTGAGGCTAAATGCTCCGTGTGATCGATAGTAATTCAGCACAAAGAGGTAAACAGTAGGTTGATCAGTGATCCAAGTATGCAAATTTATGAAACTGTCATCTGCTGCTTTGTTGAGGGATATTGTGAAGCTGTCTGCAGATATTCTGCAATATAGAAAGACTAAGTTACTCTCGTGATAGCTGCCGCTGGTCATGCATGTGCTGATTTTTGCCCTTTCTTTAAATTGCTGATCTGAATGGAAATTACTGCTTTTCACAACAGCTTAAATTACTGAGGAATCTTTTATGGCGAAATCAAAATCGATAGACATTTTCTTGGTTCACAAATACACTGTTAAAATTCTCCACACTATGTCTTGTCCAGTGAATTTTGATGCAGCAAATATGCACGTATTGAGCTCACACAGCACACAATACCAAAGAGAGAAAATGTTTCCCCCCAGTCAGTGGAGAGCTTACCTCTTTTGTTTTGCTGTTTTGTTCTGTTTGAATTCGTGCCTTGTGGGGAGAAGTTCCTCTTTCTCTGAATTAACGGTTATCTCGGTTGAAACCACCCCATTCGTTGTGACACGCAGCTGCATTAACGTTCTTTCAGAAGTAGATCGTTTCCACTTTAATTTTCTTTCTTATTTACTGACCATTTGAACTGAACATCATGATAGAGGTGAACGAACACATATAAAGCCTCTACAACGAAAAGCTTCTGCTGAAAAACTTCAGGCAATGCTGAGAGTTAGGGATGTCCTTTGAGAGCACTTCCTCATTTTCTCTGCTGCCGTCGAGCACATCACTGAGATAAATCTGCAGAGTGGGCGGAGATTGGAGTCCTTAGGAAAAGGCAGAGAAATATTTACAATTTGCACTTGTTATTTTCAAGTTCAACCCAAACGTTTCAAAGACTCATTACTGCCACTACTGCCACATTCGCAAGAACTCCAATTTTGCTTCCTGTTTAAGAAGCAGAGGCATTCCTGTCACGGAGCTCCATGTCAGAAAAAAAAGATTCTGCGAGGAAGCTGCAGATTTCCCTTCCATGAGGGTTTTACGCAAGCGCGAAACCTTTGCTGCTTTTCAGCACACCTGAAGACATTTTTGACCTTAGACATACCTTCCCTCTCCAAATGCTGATGCCGTTTTGTTTTCAAAATTTAACTACCCTTTGTAGTTGATTGATTCAACTCGGAACTGAATCCAGCAGGACACCGGAGAAATCAGAAGAGGGAAGGCTGGGAACACACAGTGTCCCAGCTGATAGGAGTGCAATCTCACGGCGATTTGGTCCAGCGTTCACTTCTGTCCTCTGGTGCAGCCTGTGTGGAGTTTGACACTTCCCTTTGCGACATTCTGAACTTTCCCAGAAGGTCTGATTTGCTGCCAAAGACGGGAGGGTTTATATGCCAATTAACCGGTTTAAATTGAGTCCAGTGTGTCAGGGACTATGGGAAAGGTTTGCAGTTAACGTGATGCTAAATACACATCTGAGGTAAGGGAAACGCTGATACTGCTTCAACTGCTGAACATTTGCGGATTTTCTTTTTTTTCTTCAGTTTGTTTTTCCGGAAATTATCTGAACTTTATTTCGCTTTCCGAATCACATTTATCTCGTCCCCATGGAACAGTCCCAACTTTCCCGATTGATTGTGCCTGTGCCCCAAGGGTGGAAGGCTGTTCTCCTACGTACGTCTTTACACCACCTTTGCAAATTTAGCTGCTTGACGATGGACCGGCCACCTAATCCAGAAATGTTAATATGTCCGTTTCTGCTTTTAATTTGGACCAGAACGCTGATAAATCATTCAGCATAATCTGCATCACCAACCCATATCACTGATACCGAGGATAAAGGCAATAGATGCAATCTTGTCATTGGTGTTTAATCTCATCTCCGGGCATCGGTCATGTCTTTACCCAGGGAACCCGACAGGACAACAATGCTTTTCAGACCCCCGCGTGTCTGAAATGAATAGGACCCATCTCCTTACCCATGCTGTTTCCCCAAACTAGGACATGCATTTTCAGAAACTGAATGGCCTCCTCGAGCACCGTTGTGAGAGAGCTTTTCAATCTCACTGCAGTCTCTGCTCTCCCCACAAGGTCTACAGGCACTGCGTGAAAAGTCTCCACATCAGAGGAGCCTCTGAGCTGAAACAATGGTCCGTTTGGAGATTTTGCTGTCCAGGCTCACGGATGAAAAAAGGAAGTCGCAGCACAGATACCCAACGGTGACTTGCTTTGAGCTCCACAGCAGACCCATCCCCATCTCTCTCTCTCTTCTCTACCTCTCTGTCCCGGTCCGTTCTTCCCCTTCTCCCCCCCCTCACTCTCTCTCTCTTCTCTCTCACTCTCCCTGTCTCTGTGTATCTGTATCTCCCTCTCGCTCTCCCCCTCCCTATCTGTCAAAAATCTTGGTGTATTGTGAGTAAGGAATATTGGCCGTGTTGTCACACAGCACACATGGCAGCCAATTTCATTACGGAACAAAATATCCTCACACAGCCCTGGTCATAAACTGCAGTTCGACGTTGGATAGTAGCGTGGGACAAGGTTACTCCCTATGTTCGCATTTATTTAAAAACAGAGCTGGAGAAATACTGAGCGGGCAAAGCAATGATTAAGACAGACCGTGAATCTGATACTTCTGGTTAGTTTGTCTCAGAGAGTTATTTGTATTGAGATCAAATTACTGCTTTCTTTGAATTAGCTCCTCCCGCTCAAAGGGGTGCCTTTTACTGTTGACAGATCTGTTTGAACTTTGGAGTCAGACATTTATTTTGTATTTTCTTCATGTTTGTTCTTTGTTCCACTTCAAGTTAAGGTTAATTCTTGTCGTTGTGAACGGTTGCTTGTCATATGCACAAACCTAAACCTTTCTACTGAAGATATTCAGGCAGCCTTCTGTCCTGAGAACGTAAGTCCACTCATTTTGCTATATAAAAACAAGTATATAAATCTATAAATTAATATATAAATCTATATAAACCAATTTCATTCTATTTTCATGGAAGTCCTGGATACACTCGAATCCAGGGCACCTGGAGCAATGATCCGACCGAATGAACCTTCACCGATGAAGTGGAGAGAATTACGATTTTGTAATAGACGACAGACTTAAAATCGTAGCCAAAGCTTCAAGAATGACCGAGTCAATGGCGACAGATTTCTTAAAATTTCAACACTCACATTTGCAAGGAACATTTTAATCGATTTTCAGGATGACATTAAATTTTCCAAACATCGTCATTCCAAACCTGTAAGGAGTTGCAGCAAGCTACAGGAGCGATTTACTGAGGGTGAGGAGGGCTGTGGGTGTGGGGGCTGGGTGTGATAGAAGATTGTTCCCTGTGCAATAAATGTAAGTGCTGATAACCAGAAGTTTAACCCCTTTGTTTCGAAACCTATCACTGCTCGTTCTACGCGTCACTCCTCCAGCAGAAAACTAACTGCGTCGCTTTTACTTTTGCTGTCTGGAGAAAGAATATCCGCCGATAATGCAATGAGAATACATGTACCGGAATTTTATTCTTCTGGCAGAAACGAGCGAGTGTAATAACCTGGAGGTACTGAGTTCTATTTCAGCTGCAACCTGTTCTGACACCAGGGCACAGGCATTGAATTCCTCGAAAACGGGAATATTTCTTGATGTCCAAATGGGAGTCGTTAGCTCCAACAGACAGTGAAATGTTACAGCATAAATGATACACTGAATAATCTATAGACCATTTCTTACACCACCACATCGCCATCTACCCAATCCCCAAGCATTGACAGCATTTAAATTTATATCTCTGGTATATTTTCAACATAACCACTGGTCAATACCAAAAAATGTCTGCCAGTTCTGGATATTCTTGCTTAGAACGCCATGAGCAGTTTTGACGGATTGCGACTTCACAGCGAAAAACATTTTTACCCTTTCAGCGCAAATATTTATTTCTTCTCGTAGGAGGACGTTTACTAATGCAGTGAACATTTTCCAATATTGAGTAACTCCGCTGAAATATTTCGTTGTCCAGAACATCCCCGCCCCATCCCGCACGTACTTGGTATTGCTTTATTATTGTCACTTGTACCGACACTTGGTGCCAATTTAACATTATTCCACCCTCCTCATCTGGTTACACGTGTCGAGCCCCTGCGTGTGTTCCGCCCCTTCCTCTTATGCGATATACTGTCAATCGGATCTCTTCCCTTTCAGTCCTGATGCAACGTGTCCACCCGAAAGGTAGGCATACACCTTTTGCGTCCACGGATGTGCCTTGACGCTTTGAGTTTTCCAGTGTTCTCATTTGCTTCCAGGTTCCAGAATCTCTTTTGTCATGAGGTTTGAAAGTCTGCCTGTAATGCTGAGTGTCTTGAATGCAAAATGTTTTGTCCCCCTCGGCACCGGATTTCGGAGCATCTTTAGAATTGGAAATAGAATTGCTGTGTAATGATCGGCAGTATTTCAGCAAACGTGAAGTCCTTCTGAGGATTCTTCAGTTAGTGATGATGCTCCAGTGCTCGAAGTTAATGGTGCTGCAGTGCTCGAAGTTAATGTCGATAGTGGTGGTTTGAGAACTGGTCGAGAAGCGATGCAGCGTACCTTGTAACCTGTAACATTCCACTGTTTGCTGGACCTCCGAGCGGCCGAAGCTGTTGCATGTCAAGTTAGACAAAACACGTGGCTGTAGCATTGCATGCAGGGTCACGTGACCTAATCTGTCCTCCTCTTCTGCATTTTTTCTCTCAACACATCCGCGTACGTGCAGAGGTTCAGTCGCTTATCTGGTAGCAGCTGCAGAAGTATGGTGTGTCCAGGCAGCAGGCAATAGACCATGAACCCCGCCCCTTTGCTGCTATTATCTGGTATATTCTGAAGCACTTTTGTATCTGAATAGATGTGTTCGGTATGTGTAATATAACTGTGCTAGTGAGCGTGGACGGGATTAAACTTTTATTGGGTCTCTTATAATTCAGTAGGAACAGGCAAACCCAGGTTGGGTAAGCAATTCTTTGCTGGAACTCCAAAAAATGCAACTTGATAATTTCTGATGAATTATGTGGTAACTTCTGAAAGCAGTCTGCCGAAATGCTGCCATGTAGTTATTTCAATAATAGTTTGAATTAGTCACGCTTGCGGTTAAATATTTACGTTTACCTCAGTGACTTTTCCCAATAGAGGGCACCATTGCAGCCCAAGGTCCCTTCTGATTTCTTGTGGCGAAGTCGTCAGAGATATTCAGGAAGTTCGGTTGAATTTTTCAATCTGTCAGCTGTGTTTTATGGACGATGTTGCTACGGCGATGAAAATCCAAATGCAGAGCTGTCTCAACAAGGAATAACAAGGGAAGAGAAATGCATTTTTCACAGTCTGTGTCTACTTTACACACACTGGTACTTGTTTACTTCTCTGGGAGCTCTTGTATTGTTGCCCGTTCCCCTTTCTTTGAAGTTAGGCTTTTCTCGGTTAAAACCGCGGACTTTCGTTGTGCAATCCTGTTGTTATCGGAAGCAAGCAGTTTCCATTCATACATTCTTTCCTTTTCTCTGAACGCTTTGCCATTGGTATTGGGATTGGTTTATTATTGTCATTTGTACCGAGGTCCAGTGAAAAACTTGTCTTGCAAACCGATCGTACAGGTCAATTCATTACACAGTGCAGTGACATTGAGTTAGTACAGAATGCATTGAGGTAGCACAGGGTGCATTGAAGTAGTACAGAGTGCATTGAGGTAGTACAGGGTGCATTGAGGTAGTACAGAGTTCATTGAGGTAGTACAGAGTGCATTGAGGTGGTACAGGGTGCATTGAGTTAGTAGAGGGTACATTGAGTTAGTACAGAGTGCATTGAGGTGGTACAGAGTTCATTGAGGTAGTACAGAGTGCATTGAGGTGGTACAGGTTACATTGAGGTAGTACAGGGTACATTGAGGTAGTACAGAGTGCATTGAGGTGGTACAGAGTTCATTGAGGTAGTAGAGAGTTCATTGAGGTAGTACAGAGTGCATTGAGGTGGTACAGGTTACATTGAGGTAGTACAGGGTACATTGAGGTAGTACAGAGTGCATTGAGGTGGTACAGGTTACATTGAGGTAGTACAGAGTGCATTGAGGTAGTACAGGTAAAAACAATAACAGTACAGAGTAAAGTGTCACAGCTACAGAGAAAGTGCAGTGCAATAAGGTGCAAGGTCACAACAAGGTAGATCGTGAGGTCAGAGTCCATCTCATCGTATAAGGGAACCGTTCAATAGCCTTATCACCGTGGGGTAGAAGCTGTCCTTGAGCCTGGTGGGACGTGTCCTCAGGCTCCTGTATCTTCTACCCGATGGGAGGGGTAGAAGAGAGAATGTCCCGGGTGGGTGAGGTCTTTGATTACGCCGGCTGCTTCACCGAGGCAGCGAGAGGTAAAGACAGCGGAGGGGAGGCTGGTGTCCGCGACCCGCTGGGCTGTGTCCACAACTCTCTGCGGTTTCTCGCGGTCCCGGGCAGAGCAGTTGCCGTCCCGAGCCGGGATGCATCCAGATAGGATGCTTTCTGTGGTGCATCGGTAAAAGTGAAGAATTTGCGTTCAGCTTAAGCCTGCTGGTAATACCCGTGAGCGCCCATGCATTAAACCTGTATGAATAAACGCTCTGGTGGAAATCTGCAGGCAATTTTGAGAGATGGGAATTCATTGTTAGGTCACTTCGTCAATTTGTTTGCTGGATACTTGAGGACGTCACTATGATATACATCTTCACAGTGGGTGGAGACCGGTGTTGTTAAGAACGCGGTGCAGAAGCGGCCAGTTGTGCTTAACGAACTCCTGTCAAATGCAAAAGTGTCGCAGTTGATATTCTGAACGTTGAATGCCCTGTCATTTCGCAAACAGCGCGCTAGCACTGGACATGCAGTTGTATTTCCTGGTTGAGAGGTAAGTGCGTTCCCTTAAATTACACAGCAACCAGTTACTTCTCACGGCTCGTCCATCAGAGCAACGCGCATGCACACAATGGACTTTTGACCTGGTTGAGTTGCTTTTCGCAGAAACTCATGGCATCATGCCAATCCCCACCCCTTTGATATTTACGAGCCGGAACTCCTCCCACTTGTAATGTACAGATTCAAATACAACTGCCCTCTCGTATAAATTTGTCACCCACATTCTTGAAGATACACTTCCAAAATAAGAACTGGAGGTTCAGCAATTTGCGCGACCACCTGTGCAAGTATGACCAGTATCTCTGTCAAATCTGGGTGCAAGAGGGATGAAAATCAATGTCTGGACTACCACATGCCCAATGCTCAACTCAAGTATCGATCTTGAGATATGGCTGAAGTTAACAATTACTGCGTTGTGTTCATGTAATTCTTTGGTTTCAATGGAAAGCACAATGTACTAAATACCAGACTTTGCGCAGTATAAATGTCAATGCCTCTGCCCATTTTAGTCGAGTGTTTATTATGATGTCCCCGTTATAACTGAAGGCCTGCTGATTGTTTAATTCGATCTCACTGCTGAGGCAACCTTTCTTTATGATGTTTGGTTCCATCCTAAACAATGGATTAGAAGGTTTTTAATAATCTTTAGAAAAAGGATTGCATCCAGGTTAGTTTCATTTCTACCAAAACTTGGTTCCTTTTCACCCTCTTGAAACAAACTTCTCCATATTATTTCTTGATTTCAGGCTTTTGTCACATCTTGGACGTGAACTTTAATCCCAAATTCCTTTCTTATCATCTCCTCATGATATCCAACTGTTAGGAAACGTCCTTACTTTTACTACCACGTTGCACTGCATTAGACATCCCAATACTCAAGGAATAATAATTCACATACCGTTCTGTGACATTAACTGCTCAGTTTTTTCACGCATTCTTTTACTCAGTAAGGAGAGCTGTCAGCTTGCTGCAATGAACACATTTTTCGTTGTGTTTTCCAATTCCTATTGAAATTATTAAAGTTAATTCTGAGAAACACTGAATACCTCGATATTCCCCACCAAAGACTACTCCCGAAATTAGTCCCAACGTTCACTTTGTTTTGGGGGCTTCTCCTGCTGGTCACATGTTCAATGTGCGGCAGGATCGTCACCAATTACCCTCTTGTTTAGTATTTTAAAAATCCACGTATCAGTATCTCCACTCTCTCCTCTGTCCCTTGTCTGTATTTCAGTGTTGTCATTTAACGTGTAACCAGGGGTGGGACGAACATATCCACAGATGAGGATATCCACAGATCCCTGAAAGTTGCCTCACAGGTAGATAGGGTAGTCAAGAAAGCTTATCGGTTGTTTGCTTTCATAAGTCGAGGGATCGAGTTTAAGAGCCGCGAGCTGATGATGCATTTCTGTAAAAGTCTGGATAGGCACACTTGGAGTACTATGTCCAGTTCCGGTTGCCTAATTATAAGAAGGATGTGGAAGCGTTGGAAAGGGTGCAGAGGACATTTACCAGGTTGCTGCCTGGTTTAGAGCGCATGTACTATGAGGAGAGACTAAGGGAGCTAGGGCTTTACTCTTTGAAGAGAAGGAGAATGAGAGGAGACATATTACAGGTGTCCAAAATATTAAGAGGAATAGATAGAGTGGACAGCCAGCGCCTCTTCCCCAGGGCACCAATGCTCAATACAAGAGAGCATGGCTTTAAAGTAACGGGTGGGAAGTTAAAGGGAGTTTTTTTTTACCCAGAGAGTGGTTGGGGCATGGAATACGCTGCCTGGGGAGGTGGTGGAGGCAGGTACATCGGTCAAATTCGAAGAGATTGCTAGAGCAGCATATGGAGGAATTTAAAATAGAGGGATATGTGGGAGGAAGGGGTTAGATAGTCTTAGGCGAGGTTTAAAGGTCGGCACAACATTGTGGGCCGAAGGCCCTGTCCTGTGCTGTACTGCTCTATGTTCTATGGATGTTATTTGAAAAATGTTGATACTGGGAGTTCATAGAACTAAGTCTTATTTTTCTTATTTCAGTGATCCGAAATCTCCAGGGGATCGATGCTCAAGGTGAGTGAGAAGGCTGTGGCTTGTTTGTCAGAACCCAGTGAAGTTGAAGTTGTTGCCAGCTGACCACACCCAAATTATTTACCTTCGCCGATTGTGTCAGGATGATACCGATGATGAACCCTGCAACAGTCATGAATAAATTCAGTCTTGGCTCGACCTTACCTCCTGGTTGTGGGGAACAGGAAGAAGAGCGCTGCTGCGATGTCCATGCAGTCCTCACGAATGAAGCAAGTCTTTTCTCCTCTCACTCGATCAACATGGTAATCTGGTCAACAAATGAGGAGAAATAGAACTTAATTGTCGTGTCAAAATGGATATAAAGTCAGTACAATTACAGAAATCAAGGGTTGATGGTTTACGGATAATCAGAGGGCTTGCACAAGGACCTGAACTCGTTTTATATGATGGAAATAAATGACCCAGACGTTAATGAAAGGTAATGGAAAGGAAATCCTGCAGATTTTACCAAAGCGGAATATGAAGCTTAAAACTGAAGGAAAGCACAGCTGGTCAGGTCACCTGAGCAGTAGAGTGACGAATGATATCTAAGCCAGGAAACTGCAACGGGTTGAATTTGCGGTGGTGCTCCGTGTTATCGGAATGCAGCAGATCTGCCATGTTGGGTCGTCGATGGTGAGCAGCAAAGAAGGACAATGAACTGCAAATGCACAAATGCTGTGCGTTTACAGAACAGGACAACAAGGAGACAGCGCACGGGGCGCTTCAACAGCTAAAGGCCGGGGGTATAAACTGCTGAATTTTACGGAACGGTATTTCTTGCTGTTGTGATGAGAGAACGAGTGCCGTGCGCCATTCACGCAACAGCAGAACGGAACAAAGTGCACTTGGAGTTGATAAAATGCATGGAAAGATCAAAGGTATTGCCTGTGCAGTAAATATTGAGCCTTAAGGAAAGACTCACTCTGCCTGCTGGTTTACTTTGGCCCAGAGGAATCTGAGGGTAAACAATGAAATTGCACGGAATTATAATTGGCTGAAGAAAGCGCATTGAAAAGACTGCATTGAGTGCGCACAGTATTTCCCCCAAGGTTGGGAAATCAAGATCGAGAGGGCAAAGGTCTCAAGATCACAAGAGCAGAAGTAGGCCATTCGGCCCATCAAGTCTGCTCCATGAGCTAAACTGAAACTATTCATTTTTCACCCCAATTTCCGGCCTTATCCCCATATCCCTCGATACCTTGACTAATGAGATACCTATCGATCTCGTCCTTGAACGCCTCCAATGATCTGGCCTCCACAGCTGTACGTGGCAAAGAATTCCTAATTTCACTACCCTCTGGCTGAAGAAATTTCTCTTCATTTCTGTTTTAAACCGGTACAAGATCACAAGATAATTCTAAGATCGAGAATCACAATTATAAGATTGTGCCCTCTAGTCCTGGACTAAACAGTTTAACCACATCTACTCTGTCCAGTGCTTTCAACACTCTAAATGTTTCTATGAGGTCCCCTCTCATTCTTCTGTACTCCAGTGAGTACAGTCCAAGAGCCGACAAACTCGCATCGTATGTAAGCCCTTTCATTCCGGGAATCATCCCCGTAAATCTTCTCTGAGCCCTCTCCAACATCAGTACATCCTTCCTAAGATATGGGGCCCAAAACTGCACACACAGAGAGGAGGTATATGTAATAGGAAACTGAGGGGCAACTTTTCCACATAGCAGGCGGTACACATATGGAGTGAGCTGCCACAGGCAGTGGTTGAATCAGATACAGCAACATCATTGAAGATACATTTGGTCAGGGACACGGATAGGAAATGTACAGAGGGATATGTGTCAAACGGGGGCAAACGGGACAAGCTTAGATAGTCATCTTGGTGCATCGAATGCGCTCGCTGGGGTGGTGGTGGAGGCAGATAGGTTGGCAGAGATTTTTAGATAAGCATATGGGAGAATTTAAAATGGGGGATAGGTGGAAGGAAGGCGTGGTTTAAAGGTCGGCACAACATGGTGGGCCGAAGGGCCTGTATTGTTCTGTATTGTTCTATGGTTCTATGGAATGGGCCATTTGGGATCAAGGGTCTGATTCCGTGCTGTATGACTTCTTGACTCTATGAAATGAGAGAACCTGGTTGAAATCTCGTTGAGAGGGGATAATTGGACATAAAAGCGTCTCAGTGGTAGGAAGCCATGGGTAATGGTGGACGGAACCCATTGTAACTGGAAGACGACAATTATCAGGGTTGTTAATTCTGATATCGGTCTGTCGAGTCTGTACTGTCCAATAATGGTGACACAAGAAGCTTACGAATTGGCTGTCCAGTTGTCTTCAAACCGTAAACGTGAAGGAAGGCGTGCATGTTCAGGTAAGTGAGCATTGAAGTGATGAATGGCATTTAACCCAGGGAATTCTGCTCGAGTGCATTTGGGGTGGTGCCCGAGGGTACTGGAATGAGCCATATTAAGTGGTGATAAAGAAAAGCAAGTCATTCACGATACATCCACCAGAATGTACTTGGAATGGAACAGGAGAACAAAGAGAAAGATGAAGCATGCGGAATGCTTTATTATCTGAGACGGAGATTATGAAATGAGGGATGTTATGGAAGTGTGCAGAATTCTGTTGGTATAACAGCTTAAGTGTTGCGTGCAGTTCCTGTAACAGTAAAGCGGAGAGCATTGGACATGGAACATAGAACAGTACAGCACAGGAATAGGCCCTTCGGTCCATAATGTTGTGCTGAACGAATTAAATTAGGAATCGAATGCCCAACTAATTCCTTCTGCCTACAAAATGTCCAGATCCTTCCATTTCCGCACTGTCCTGTGCCTATCTGAGAGGCTCTTTAACGCCTCTATTGGATCTACCTCCGCCAAAACCGCTGTCGAACATCCAGCCACCCATGGCTCTTTGCGTTATAAAAAAGTTGACCTGTGCATGTCCCTTGAACCTTCCCCTTCTCAAATTAATTTGGTATTGGTTTAATATTGTCACTTTTACCGAGGTCCAGTGAAAAGCTTGTCTTGCATAAGGATCGTATAGGTCAATTCATTACGTAATGCATTTACATTGAGTTAGAACAGAGTGTATTGATGTAGTTCGGGTAAAAACAATAACTACTTGGTAAAGTGGCATAGCTACAGTGAAAGTGCAGTGCAATAAAGTGCGAGGTCAAACAAGGTAGACAGTGAGGTCATAGTCCATCTCATTGAATCGTCTTATCACAATGGGGTAGAATCTGTCCTTCAAGTCTGGTGGGACGTGCCCTCAGATTCCTGTATCTTCTACCCGATGGAAGAGGAGAGAAGAGAGAATGTCCCGGGTGGGTGGGGTCTTTGATTATGCTGGCTGCTTCACCAAGACAACGAGAGGTATAGGAGGGGAGGCTGATGTCCGTGATGCGCTGAGCTGTGTCCACAACTCTCTGCAGTTTCTAGCGGTCCTGGGCACAGCAGTTGCCGTACCAAGCCGTGATGCATTCAGATCGAATGCTTTCTATGGTGCATCGGTAAAAGTTGGTGAGAGTCAAAGGGGACAAAACAAATTTTTTTAGCTTCCTGAGGAAGTAGAGGCGCTGGTGAACGTCATTGGATGCGTGCCCTTTGGTATTAGATATTCCAAACCTGGGAAAATATACTGGCTGTGAACTCTGTCTGTGCCTCTTTGCCTCCCATAATCTGATAACCCTCAATCATATCTCCCCTCAGCCTCTGTCGCTCCAGACAAAACAACCCAAGTTTATCCAAACTCTCCTCCTATCCTATGCCCTTGAATCCAGGAAGCATCCTGGTAAACATTTCCTGCACCCTCTCCAAGGACTCCAGGTCAGAGAAAAAAGGGAATTTCCCATGAAATTTGTACCAGAGGAAACTGGTGGTAGAAAGAGGTTGCATGTAATTACAAGAGGTCTGAGGTGGAAGCACGAATTAGTTGTATTGTTGAAGATGCATGTCGCACGGAAACCGTCCCTTCGGCCCAACTGGTCCAAGCCGACCAACTTCCCATCTGAGCTGGACACATTTGTTGGACTTTGTCTCATATGCTTCCAAGCCCTTGCTTCTCTATGTACCTTCCCAAGTATCTCATAAACGTTGTTAGTGAAACTCCCTCAACCACTTTCTCTGGCAGATCATTCCATACACTGACCACTCGCTTAGTAAAAAAAAACACCCATGTTCCTGTTAAATCTTTCCCTTCTCAGCTTAAATGTATGCCCTCGTGTTTATGATTTGCCAACCCTAGACAATAGACTGTGTGCATTAACTTTATATTTGCCACTCACATTTTTATAGACACGTTTGAGCTCAGCCTCATTCTCTTACGATCCAAGGAATAGTCCCAGCCTGTTCAACCTCTCTACATAGTTCAGCCCATCGAGTCCCGACAACATCCTCGTAAACCTCTGCACACTCCAGGGTAACGGCACCTTTCCTGTAACAGAGCGGCCAAAACTGAACACGGTATTCCAAACGTCTTCTACAACTTGTCACTTTCAAGAATTATTAACACGTGTACAAGAGAATGGTGATCTGTTGCGGCAAAGTCTAAATGGGGCAATGCAGAATTAGATTCGGCTGTCTCAGAGCTCAAGGCTTCCATCGGTGTGAATCACAGCTATGACGGCGTGTCTATGATTCTGCATGCGATCCATTGAAAATGCACACATCATTCCACTTCAGCGAGAAACACGTAACCGGGCAGCTACATGGCTCGTTCCCTTTTTTGGAACAGTGAAACTTGACAATCTCTGTAAAATAATCATAGTCATGAATTAGTCATTTACTGTGGCCCACCTTCCTGAAGATACGTGTTATTTTCATATATTTTCACCGCATAGGCGTGAGATTTTCGACCTGCTGCACCGTTCGCAATCAGTGTAAATCTCTTTCTGTCCTTGTAGATCGTCCTGGAAAACCGCAGCTATCAGCTGACCGTGACGACAAAATATATTTAATCCTCGAAGCCGTCCATTTCACCTGCAGAATCGAGCGTCTGTATTCCAATAGCAGTGTTGAGCTGTACAGACCCGGGCAACGAATAGCAACAAAAAGTAAAGAAGACATTTCCTCGTCTCACGATGCCACGTTCACCATCACGGTCAACAGCGCTGGATCAGAAGATTACCATTGCGTTCATACAGTGACGGTGTCTGGCAGAGTGGTATCCTCAGCACCAAGTGAAACAGTGACGGTTACGGTTGTGGGTAAGTTTCAATTTCTGCAGCTTTATGATATTCCTGTATAATTTGATGCCCGCGCTTTGTGCCAAGCTCCAGATGGAAAGATGTTGCTCAGAAGACCATCAAAAAGTTAAAACAATCGTATTTTTATTCTGTTCCTCAAAACTCCTTCTTGAGCATAACGTGGACACGCACAGTTCATTCTTCAATCAGGCGTATGTCCCTTCATGTTGTCCTGAGCAGCAGCGAACTCTAACAGAGCTGGCGAGAAACAAAGGAGATAAGTGGAGAAAAAGCGAAGGCGAGAAACAAAGAATGCGAGAAACAAGAAGCAGAGAAAGCGAGAAACAGAGAAAAGAGAAACAGAGAAGCAGTTAAGGCCAGAAACAGAGAAACAGGGAAGGCGAGAAACAGGGAAGGCGAGAAACAGGGAAGTCCGGCAACAGGGAAACAGAGTATCTCTAGATACACGGGATATTGCTGGCTCCGCGAACGAATCAAACTTAGAGAGTTCTGCAGAATGGGGAGTACTGTTATGGTCTCAGAGATACAGGGACTTCTAGGTTAAAGTCTTCTCCTCTGTTTTCCCCACTTACTTTAACCTTATTACTTTCTTATTTGTATATATTGTACACGAACGTATTTACTAAGCGTGAGTTTTACAATAAGTAAAATCCCTATCTTTTACCTGCCTTTTTTTTTCATCAAACACAGAACAGCACAGCACCGTAACCGGTCCTACAGCCCACAAAGTTCTGCCGAACTCATTGTTAGTAATCAAATGCCCAACGTTTGTAATCACGTCTGCCAGCACTGGGTCCGCATCCCTCAATTTCCTGCACATTCACGTGTCGATCTAAAAGACACTTGAACGCCTGTATCATACTTGTGTCCATCACCACCCCAGGTAGGGCATTCCAGGCACCCCCCCCCCCCATCCTGTGTGTAAAAAAACTTGGCCCGCACATCTACTTTGAATTTATCCCCCCTCACCTCAAATGCATGCCGTCTGCCTTTGTTTCAACGCTGGAAAAAAGATACTGGCCGTTTACTCCATCGATGACTCACATCATCTTTAAAAATTGTATCAGTTGTTCGAAATGACTCCAATCACTGTTGAAGATGAAAATCCAGTCCTCACAGTGCATGTGTTCAATCCCATCAGCGACCATCCCCTGAGGTTAACAGGCCTCCCGCCCTTTGCGATTCTTTGCCACACGTCGCACCACGTGTCTGAGTTGATTGTGTTACTGAAATGTAGCCCTGCTCGCACATCTAAAGCTGGGCTTTAAGAAGTAGCAATGTGGTTCAGACTGCTGCAGCCGTCTCTTTGTCTCCTTTTGATTTACAGGTCTGCCCAGACCAAGTATAACAGTGGATTCCAATGAGGTTCGTCAAGGGGAAAACGTTACCTTCAACTGTACAAGTCCACGGCAGAGGGCAGACACGACATTCTACCTCTACAGGCACTGGGGATCAAACTACTCGGTTGTCCAGTCCGCGACGGCACAGACCAACTCAGTCACGTTCACCATCAGTGATATAGATGTGGATCAGAGCAAATACTTTTCCTGTGGTTACGACGCTGTTGAGAACGGAAAGCGGCTAACATCGGCGCCGAGTGATCCTGTACATTTGTCTGTAACAGGTGAGTAAAATTCCCAGCCATGCAGCTTTGCCATGGCGGAGATTGTACAAAATTGCATCAGTTACCCATTGTGTACAACTTATTTCGTTCCACTGTGAACAATCTAATTCAAGAACACTGATGGCCTCTGTGTGGCCAGTGAAGCAATATGCGTGGAACTGAGAAATACTTCATTTCAAGAGGACGAGAATATAAAAGCAAGGATGTAATGCTGAGGCTTTTTTTTGGCGTTGGTCAGACCACACTTGGAGTATTGTGAGCGGTTTTGAACCCATATCCAAGGAAGGATGTGTTGGCATTGGAGAGGGTCCAGAAGATGTTTACGAAAATGATACGTATGTGGAGGGTTTTGTGGCTCTGGGACTGTACTCGCTGGAGTTCAGAAGGATGATGGGGTATTCCTTTGAAAGCTACCGAACGTTGAAAGGTCTATATTGAGTGGACGCGGAGAGGTATATTTAAAGCAGTGGAAAGGATGTTCTTCATTATTAAGGGCGTCAATGTTGAGGAGGGAAGGCCGGAGAATGGGGTTGAGAGGGAAAAATAAATCAGCCACGAACGGATTGCGGGGCAGACTCGAAGGGCCGAATGGCCTCATTCTGCTCCTCTGTCTCACGGTCTAAATAAGAAGTGGGTGGTAACTTTGATGTGATTGTACTACAGGCCCTCAGTAGTTGAGGACAACAGAGTCATAGATTGATACAGCACTGAAACAGGCCATTCGGGCCAACTGGTCCATGCCGACCAAGATGCCCAATTGAAGCCTGACAAGAAAAGATGACAAAATTCGACCTCCTCTTGGAAAATGAGGCAGAGCAAGTGTCTGAAGTGTCAGTGTGGCAGTATTTTAGGATCATTAGCCACAATTCTATTAGTTTAAAATTCTATTAGTGTGCAACTTGTTTCGTTTCACTATCAATCAAAGCCAAAATAATTGAACAACACTCGCTGCCTCTCACTGAGGCCTGTGAGGCAATATCGGTGGAATTGAGAAATAACAAGGGGACGATCATTGTGATGGGGCTCTACTATTGTAATCCCGACACTCAGTTGGAAAAAGAGGAACCAATATCTTGGAAATTCGCAGATAGCTGTAAGAATAACACAGTTATAGCTGGAGGGGATTTTAACTTCCAAAACATCGACTGGAAATGCCATGGTGTTCAGAACTTCGATGTAGAATAACTTGTTTAGTGCATTCAGGGGAAAAATGTCAATTATCATGTAAATGACCCTACTAGAAGGAGCAAAACTCAATCTACTCTTGCGAAATAAGACAGAACGAGTGACTGAAGTATTAGTATGGGAGCGATTTGGGACTGGTCATGATGATTCTTTTGGTTTAAATATCGTCTCGGAAAAGGATGAAACTGGACCGTAGGTTAACGTTCTAAGTTGGGACAAGACCACTTTGGAAAGCCCAATTAGACGGGAATTTTCACAAGTTTATAGGGGGAGTCTGTTTGCAGGTAACGGACGGTTTGGAAAATGGGAGGCTTTTAAAAGTGAGACAGGAGGAGTTTAGGGACAGCATGTTCCTATTGGAGTGCAGGACAACGCTGGCAGGAGTAGGGAAAACAGGATGACAATAGATCTTGAGGTTCCGGTGAGGAAAATGCAGGAGCAATTTGTCAGGTATGGAGAGCTGGGATGAAGTGAATCCCCGAAGGTGTATACGGGACAAAGGGATACGCTTGAGGAAAGTCAGGAGGGCAAAATTGGATCTGAGAGAGCTTTGGCAGATGAAGGAAATGAGAATCAGAAGTGATTAAATGAGTACATGAAAAGCAAAAGAGTAACGAGGGAGAGAATAGTGGCCCAGAAAGATCAACGAGGTATCCTGCGTGTTGAGCCAGCGGAGATGGGTGAGTTCTTTCCGGTATTTACTGCGGAGAAAGACATGGATGCGAGGGAACTCAGAGAAGTTAACAGTGGTGTCCTGAAGAGTGTGCGCCTTACAGAAGGGGGAGGTACGTAAATCCCTTGCTGAGTTATGTGCATCATCTGCAGCCACCGGTGAGGTTCCAGTCGCCTCGAGGGTGGCTAATGCTGTGCCTTTACTCAAGAAATGCTGCAATGATAAGCCATGGAATTACAGACTGGTGAGCCTAAAGATAGTGACAGATGGGTATTGGGGTTTTCTGAGAGAGAGAGAGGATTTCCATGCATTTGTTAAGTCAAGGACCAGTTGAGGAAGGTCGGAGTTGCTTTGTGAGTGGGAAATCGTGTCTCACGAAATTGCTCCATTCTTTGAAGACGTGACTGAGAAGATAAGCAAGGGAAGTGTTGTAGATGTTGTTTGCATTGGGTTGGGATCCAGGGAGAGCTGGTCAATCAGATACAAAATTGGGTTGATGCAAGGAGACACAGTGTTGTGCCGTGGCTTGTTTTCTTTAAAGACTGGAGGCCTGTGACCAGCGCATCTGTGCTGGGTCTGCTTCCGATCATGTTATTGATTTGGATGAGAATGCAGGTTGAATGGTTAATAACAGGCGGATGACAGTAACATGTGTGGTATCGTGGACAGTGAAGACAGTTATCTCGGGTTACAACGGTATCGTGATCAACTCGGCCGAGGAATGGCAGGCGGAGTTTAATTCTGATTAATGCGATTTGTTGCACGTTGATAAGGCAAACCAGGGTAAGTGGTAGTGTCTGGGGAGTGCTGCAGAACAGAGAGACAGAGAGCTGCTGGCAGATAGTTCCCGGAAAGTCGCGACAAAGGTCGACAGCGTGTTGAAGAAGACGTTTGGCACTCTGACCATCATCGGTCAGATTATCGAGTACAGGAGTTGGGACGTCATGTTACATCTGTGCAAATCCTTGGTAAGACCGCATATGGAGGAATGCGCACAGTTCTGGTAGCTCGGCCTTTGCGAAGATGATGCAGGGACTGGGGGGCTTAGGTTCCGAGGAGAGGCTCTTATTTTCACCTGCACTTAGCAGGCTGAGGGTGACCTTTAAGAGGTTTATAAAATCATGAGGGGCATATATATGTTGCATAAGCTGGGTAGGGGAGTCGAAAGCGAAAGGTAATATGTCTAAGTTGAGAGGTGAAAGATTTAAAGGGATGCAGACGGTCAAGATTGTTCAACAGTGGGTGCTGGGTATATGGAACGAGATGCCGGAGGAAGTGGTAGATGCGAGTAAAATTACGACCTTCAGAATGCATCTGAATGATGCCATGGATCGAACAAGTTTGGAGAGATGTGGTGGCAAATGGGCCTTGCCCAGTTGGGAAACTTGGTCCTCACGGATATTTCGGGCCGAAGCGCCCTTTTTCGTGCTGTTTAACTCCATGACTCCATGACTCTGGAGCCGACGTTACGAATTTCTATCCGAAGCGTGTTTGCAACTTCGTTAGAGTTAGATTATTTTATGGTTGGCGAAGTGTTCCTGACTCTGTTTCTCCACTCATAGACGCCACCAGATCTGATGAGTCTTAATTTTAACGTGTTCTGTTTTCCTTTTAACCTGCACATTTTAATGTAGTTCATCTCCCTATTATTTAACATCTACTCTTGAGGTTCAGTTTCAAATGAACAATACTAAAACAAAACGCATTTAAAGCGGCAAGAACGGCAAATGTTTCGTTGAAATCCTCCTATAGAAATGCCTTGCAATAGGTGATATTTAACAGACCAGACCAATGGGCTTAGCACACAACAGGCTGGAGGTTATGGTACAAATATATAGGACATTGATTAGTCAACAGGTAGAGTATGACATTCAGTTCTGATCACCACGCGATAGGAGAAGGCGCAAAGGAGATTGGTCACGGTGTCATATGAGATGGAGTCTTTCAGTACTGGACTGGATCGTCTATTTGCTTTATTCGGCCAAAGTGTGATAATTCAAGCAGAGAAAATGATTAGCGGCAGAGATGGCGTAGATGGCAGAGACATTTCAGCAAAAGAGATGTCTAAAGCCAGAGAGCATATGCTTAAGCAGAATGAATGGATGATTTGCAGATCTAAGCCATGATTCTCACAAGTGCTGGGCTTTTCCCGTAGATTGTAGGATGGAAAGGAAATACTGAGATTTTCATTGTGTCTGCGCAAGCATTTTTCCCCTGTCCTTCCTGTGTCATTAAAATGTCACATGTGCGTATACTTCTTGCAGTTACAAATGGGAAATTGAGAAAACAGAGAGCGAGCTAGAGCGAGAGAGAGCGAGAGAGTGAGAGAGAGAGAGAGACAGAATAAGAGACAGAGCGAGAGAACGGTTTTGCAGTTAAGGGCTAAATTGTTGTTAGACGCAAGACATAAGGTTCAAAACAGGGTGTGACGATTTCACGTTACATCATATGTCATTTTACCTGCAGCAAATGCTTACATGTTTTATTCAACATATAACACAGAACACGGCAGCACAGTACAGACCCTTCGGCCCACGATGTGGTGCCGGCATTTTATGCTACTCCAACAACTATCGAAATCTTCCCTTCCACATAACCCTCCATTTCTCTATCATTCATGTGGCCATCTAAGAGTCCCTTGGAAGTCAACAACGGCTTCCGCAGGCGGTGGACTCCACTGTTTCATGGCGAGCGTCAGTGAAAACCCCCGGCACGTTTATTGCAGAATCTGAAGTAATTCTGATATGAAAGCAGAAAGTGAGAAAAGCGCAGAGCAGGTCGGAAAGATTGCATGGAAAGAATAAAACGGTGAACGTTTCAGGCTGGTGACTCTTCAAATTTAAGCTTACTCTGCTCTCAAAGGGACAATAGAGGCCATAGAGCGAGTGCACCGATGGTTCACCAGGTCGATTCCCCGCTTGGGTCTCTGCCCAATGAACCTATATTAAGCGACTAGCTCTGTACTGTATACAGTTGGGATCCGTGAGAGACGTTGTCTTTGAAACGCAGACATACGTCCGAAACTTGACAGATTGGATAAGAGAGATTATTCCCCATTACTCAAGTGTCTCAAAATAAATATCGAACAGTGAGGACTGCGGTGAGGAGAAAGATCCTGGAGGAGCAATTTGTCCTCCAAACATTCTCCTGGTCCATCCTGAACCATTCCAGGTGTCAAATGCATTTAAACCTGAAAAAAACATTATGCCAGAAAAAATAGTTAAAAAGGCTATTAATCGCGTTTAAAACACCGAAAATAAAATCATAACAAGATTAAAAACTACAAATGCGATGAGATATTATGTAACATCACGTTGCTGAATTTATCAAACAATACAGAATTGTAATTCGACATTCTCCGATGTGATATGCGTATTTTCTATCTCACTCAACTTGAACCTTAACTGGAATAAACTCTAAATATCTGTCTGTCTGTAGATCTGTCTATCTATCTGTCTGTCTGTCTGTCTGTCTGTCTGTCTGTCTGTCTGTCTGTCTGTCTGTCTGTCTGTCTGTCTGTCTGTCTGTCTGTCTGTCTGTCTGTCTGTCTGTCTATCTATCTATCTATCTATCTATCTATCTATCTATCTATCTATCTATCTATCTATCTATCTATCTATCTATCTATCTATCTATCTATCTATCTATCTATCTATCTATCTATCTATCTATCTATCTATCCCTCTCTCAATAAATTCCTGCAATAGGCATCTGAATATAAACTTTAATTTGGCAATATTTTGTCTGATCTCTCCATGTTTAGCTGAATACACGTGGATTCCAGCTTTAGCTGTCGTGAACCTGATCCAAATGCTTGCTGCCTCGGGACTCTACTGTGGTTTAAAAAGTAAGTTAATCCATGCTTGCGGAACCCCCACATAACGTAAGTGACAGCACGCTTATCGTGCGCCTGTCTTTCTAACTGCGTACCTGCACTGCGCACTTTATTTCAGGCAAGAATTGTCAGTATATTGTGTATGAAGAGATAAAGTACTGGAGGTTGATATTGAAGAAGAGTTCGCAGTTATTTATGATGAGAAAGGAACGGTAGCTTCCCATTCTCCAGCGGACACCACAGGGGTAATTTTGCAGCGTTGACCAGAAGCTTTGGCATTAATTCGGCAAGTTCTTTTCATGAAATATAATGTTTGAGAAAATATAATCTCATAAAAAGGTGGAAGACAGTCCGAAAAAGGAACAGTGACGCAGCGAGTTGAATGCTGTCTCTCGGCTCCTTGGTTCGTTTCTGACTTCCGGTGCTATTTACGCAGAGTTTACACGTTCTTCAGCTGACCCCGCGAATTTCTACTGGGTGGGCTGGATTCCCCCCATATTACACAGACATACGCACTGGCTTAATTGACCGGGATAAATTGTCACTCGTGTGTCGATATCTGACATAAAACAGATAAAAGTAGATGGGGACGTGGGGAGAGTAAATCAGGATTGGCTTTAATGAGAGCTTAACAACAGCACGGACCCGGTGAGCCGAAATGACTCTTTTCCCTGACAGGGAAAAAAAACGAAGAACCGACTTGGGCAATGTAATTAAGCAGGGACTAATCAACAAAGTCGATGAGTTAACGTGTGTCTTCCATTCGTTCCCAACATTGTGACAATATATCGTGAAAGTTGTGCGCTCAGTCATCCGGAAGAAGCGCTTGATCCAAACAGGAAACGTCTCAATTTCATCCGCCTCTATTCCGACTTATCTACACCCGGATCCGCAGCCACTCATATTGGAAAACCGTCTCAGAGCTGAATCTCTGCTTTAACTCACTGCCCTGTTTCCATTAAGTTGACCACATCCATCAAATGCAGTGTCAATATTTTGACAAAGTGAGTGCCAAATGCCTGGAATTTCTGCACCTTTCCCTTATGATAATCTGCTCATCGATTCCTTCACTCTCTTTACCTTTGTTGTTCGCTGCCTCAACTCTTTCTTTTACATGTCTTCCCCTCATAATTCCCAGCATCAGAAAACCAGTGACTTTCGGAATAACTGCCCTTTGGCCTGTGGACATTCTGCGTGCGCTCGTTCAATACTCAGCGTCTGGTCAACGAAACCCGCCCGTCTTTAACTGTTCCCTCCAATTTCCACCATTGTTGACTTCTTGTCATCTCCTGCGCACATTGCTGCTGCTTTAGTTTCAAATGGCTGAAAATCAAAGCTACTAGGAGGAAATGCAAGCAGTCAGAAGGTCGATGATTAAATTCGGACAAATATTGGGAAATGAGTTTATTATCGTCACGTGTACCGAGGTACAGTGAAAAAGAAGCTTTGTCTTTCATGCCTTCCACACAGATCAGTTCATCACATCAGTACATCGATTTTGAGCAAATGAATAACAGTTAAAGAGCGCAGAATGTTGTGTCACAGTTAAAGAGAAAGTGCAGTGCAGGCAGCCCATAAGGGGTAAGGCAATGACGAGGTAGATTGTGAGCTCAAGAGTATATCTTCAGGTAAAAGAGTTCCGTACAATAGTCACATAACAGCGGAATAGAAGCTATTCTTGACCCTGATGTTACATGCTTCCAGGCTTGTGTATCTTCTGCCCGACGGGAGGGAGAGAAGATGGAATGTCCTTGGTGGGTCGGGTATTTGAATATGTCGGCTGTTTACCGAGGCAGCTGCAAGTGCAGGCAGAGTCCATGGAGGGGAGTCTAGTTTCCGTGATGTGCTGGGCTGTGTCCACAACTGTCTGCAGTTTCCTGCGGTCCCGGACAGAGCAGTTACCATAGCAAGCCGTGATGCATCCGGATAGGATGATTCTTGTGATGCATCGATAAAAAATAGCGAGAGTCAACGGGGACAAGTCGAATTTCATTAGCCTCCTGTGGATGTAGAGGCACTGGTCGGATTTCGTGGCGATGCTGTCCATGTGCTTTGTACATGAACAGGCGATTGGTGACGTTTACACCTCGGAATATGAATCTTTCAACGCTCTGAACCTCAGCACCATGAATGTAGACAGGAACGTGTGCACCTCCACGTTTCCTGAGGTCAATGACCAGTTCTTTGGTTTTGGAATGAATGTGGAATGAAGGTGGCATGAAGCCGAGCAAATATAATCATAGGATTGGTTATGCAATGAGAAAATGGGGCTTTATTGACGATACCAATGTGAGCATTCGCAGATCATCAGGCAGGTCGAAGCAATTTTACGTAGATTCTTCACCTGAAGTGTGTCTGGTCTGGACCGGGGAGCAGTGACTTTCATCAAGCCAAGTGAGAAAGTTGTTCTGTCACGGTGACATAGTGGTCAGCGCAAAACTTCAGGGCTTCACGGACGGGTTCTCTCCTCATGTTGTTTGTGTGGACTTTGTAGGTTCTCACTGTGGCTGCCTGGGTTTCTTCGGGGTTCGGGTTCCATCCCACATCCTATCGATGTGCCGGTTGAGGCGCTGTTTACGCACTATAACTTGCCTAGCGTCTGCAGAGATGCGGAGGTGCGGAGATGCGGAGGGGATGTGTTGCCAAAGTGGAAACCTGAGGTCACAGTGGAAATGAGAAGCGGAATAGGATGACTCTGTGAACCAGAATTCATTGGATCGGCCGAAATACCTTCTGTCTATCCGGATGAAAACATGGAAGTACGCGAGTTCTGTCATTGATCCCAAATACTGAACATGAGGAGGAAACAGAACCTGTCCGGTGGAGGGTCAAACCATCGTCTGGGAAATGTTGAAACAATGACATCCTCTGCTTGTGTCCTGCAGGTGCTGATCACAGGATGAAACCTCAACCGAAGAGACGAAATGTAAGTTGAAAATGATGCTTTCATTACAATTTATATCTAAGATGTCTGCTCCCAGAGAATAAATAAACATAGACTGTCAGCTCTCGGGTGGCCAACAGACATGGCTAGAATTCAGGAGAAATACACAGCTTGATCATAATTCAGTCTGTTAAATGCAAAGAGAGAAGAGCGAGCCCTGTTAAGTTGGAGACATTTGTGTGATTCACGGATTGAACAAGACACGCTGTGACGATTCTTGTGCTGTGACGTCTGAGGTAGTGCCACCTATAGTAAATATAAGCGATAGGTATAACAGCTGATCCATGAGAGAATTATACACTCTCTGAGACACAGGGAATTGATCTGAGTTCTAATTTGGCTCTCGTTAATCAGGGGAACCTTCAGGATTGTGCACAGCTGTCAACAGACTGAGAAATGTTCAAATCACTCAGTAACCAATTAAACAATCCACATCCGGGATAGGAGCCTTTCGGGTTCACGATCGGGATAGAATGGTCTATTCAGTGGTGAAGCTGTAAAGATTTTCTGGGTCTTCGAGGTATTCAGTATGTCCACAAAACCAGTAGGCGCTATGCGAACAAACCAATGTGCCTGCGGATTTTTCCGTGTTCTACATTCTGCAGCGACATTTCGTGCTTGCAAAAGGCTCTGAACCAAGTGAACTGAACAACTTTCAATCTCCTCCTTGAAGTTTGGTTTGACAGGCCGTACCAAGGCCAACATATCGGCCCTTCCATTGGGCGCCCTGACGTCGTCTTCCATTCAATGATTGGCTGGGGAAACTGCAATCTTAGTTGATGCTTAACAGAGGATATGCAAAATCGGAACCGGAGGAGGCCCCTCGAACAGCACCACCATTCACAATATCATGGATGATCATGCATTTAATAAGATGTTCCCGTACACCCTGATCCCTTCCACCAAGCTCAGTGGCAAAGCTTTATATCAGCTCCCAATCTATTGTAATAAATTACAGCATCGAGCCAGTAGGCGGGCAAGCAGGCCACGGGAGGCTTTTGCAAGCACGAATATTACGCTGTGATTTGTGAGATTGTGCCACCTGTAGGAAACATAGATGACAGGCATAACAGCTGATTCACGAAGGAAGTATTCATTCTCTGGGATACAGGCAAGTGCTCTTTATTTTAATTTGGTTCTCGTTAACTAGTGGAACTTTAGCGATTCTGCTCAGCGGTCAACAGATCGAGAGATATTCAAATGACCCACTAACCAATTAAACCATTCACATCAGGGCCAGCAAGAAACCGTTCAAGTCGATGATGAGGATGGCGGGATTTATTCAGTGGCGAGGCCGTAAAGATTTTCAAGGTCTTCGAGGCATCCAATGCGTTCTCAACACCAGCATACTCTGTGCCGAACAAGCAAAAGTTCCCGTGTGTTTTCCCATGTTCCACATTATGCAGCGACATCTCGTGCTTGCAAAATGCTTTGAACCAGGTGAACTGAGCAACTTCCCTGTCACCCCTCTTGAAGTTGGGCTTCGCACACAACACCAAGACCAATCGTCAGCCCTACTATTGGGCGCCCACAGGCTGACGTCGTCTTCGATTCGCTGCGAAACAACAGAGCGAGCTGTCACTCAAGAGATAACAAACAAAATGGGATCAAGAGTAGGCTAATGGAACTGCCGCACCAATCACAATATCAACGATGATCAGACATTCCAACAGCATATTCTCCTGCACCCTGATCCCTTCCACGTAGCTAAGTGGCAAAGCTCGATCTCAAATCCCAATGTATTACAGTAAATTAAATAATCGAACGAGCGGGAAGGCAAACAGGCCCCAGAGGACGCTCGACCATTCAATAAGATCATGTTCCCCCGAGCGCATCATTCCTGCTGAAATCAATTATCCCTGGATTATATCAACTGAAAAACATACATCAATCCATACATACTCATCAACAAAACCTCAGCTGCCTTGCTGGGTGGACAATACTAAATACTTGGTGCTCAAAATCCAAATACCACTTTGGTTGGAATTTTTGTCCAGATCAGTCCTAAATGTTTGACCAAGTCTTTCGAGGACTGTAATCCTTGTTTCTGGATTCGAGAGAAATAAAGTCCTTCACCTAACTTTCGAAGACTCTTCGGCAGTTTCTAATTTGCAAAGTGATCACCTGCATTCAACAGACTATCTGCACATCACAAAAGAATCCAACACAAGAAATCAATCCTATCAACTTTTTGCAGTGCATTCATCTCAAGTTCTTCCCCTCGCTCCCGGGGGAGGCAGGACCCAATGTTAATTCACAATGGTCTAGCATAATTGCAGGAAGATGTAATTACATGGATTTGCACATAGGCACATATGCTTTGCAACATTCTGTGTGTCTTCCTAATTGCTTGCGTTAGCAGCATGTTAACATCGGTTCAGTGGCATGCAAAAGTTTGGGCACTCCTGGTCAAAATTTCTGTTCCAGTGAACAGCTGAGCGAGTAAAAGATGACCTGATTTGGAAAAGGCATAAAGTTAAAGATGACACATTGCTTTAATATTTTAAGTAAGATTACTTTATTATTTCCATCTTTTACAGTTTCAAAAGCACAAAAAAGGAAAAGGGCCCGAATCAAATGTTTGGGCACCCTGCATGGTCAGTACTTAGTCACACCCACTTTGGCAAGTATCACAGCTTGTGAACGCTTTCGGTAGCCAGCTAAGCATCTTTCAATTCTTGTTTGGGGGATTTTGGCCCATTGGTCCTTGCAAAAGGCTTACAGTTCTGTGAGATTGTTGGGCCGTCTTGCATGCACTGCTCTTTTGAGGTCTATCCACAGATTTTCGATAATTTTCAGATCGGGGGACTGGGAGGGCCATGTCAAAACCTTCAGCTTGTGCCTCTTGAGGTAGTGCATTGTGGATTTTGAGGTGTGTTTAGGATCGTTATCCTGTTGTAGAAGCCATCTTCTTTTCATCTTCAGCTTTTTTTCCAGATGGTGTGATGTTTGCTTCGAGAATTTAAGGAGAAGTTATTGGTATGTTATGGATGCAAATAAAGGATTCTAAGATAACCAAAGGTATAAGTTGGTCAAAATCTGCTTAAAAGGCCAACCGTGTGTTTAATCATTGGAATAGTTCGGTGACAGGGGCCGGACTGTTCTCCGTGTGCACAAGTGAAATAAAGTGTGATTGCGAAACGAGTGCAAGTTGTCATAGTCCAGTTATTCGGCGACGGCACAATCACTTCTGATGATTCGTTTATTTCACAATCCCGCACCGAGGCCATCAATGGTGGTCAATATCACCCAAGCACAAACACAGTTTCACTCGCTCTTTCACCTCAGCATTTCAACAATATTTTTTAAAGTTGCAAATCAAGCCCCCGCCTGACCTTCCTTGAACTTCTTCGACAGTCTGCAAGTATTATCATCGTTTGTCTGCGTCTGTCAGTTCTCTAACTCGAGCAAGTGAAGCAAAGGTACTGACTTCATCACAGCTGATCTCAAACAGGTTCAGCAACACAATCATTGGATTTCGTAAAATAGTACAATGCAGTTTAGACGATGCGTGTTTTCCTGAACTGTTACGTTGATTGAACTGTCCTAGTACTTCCGATCGTCTTGAATATTTTCATTTTCCCCGATATATCTGGTTCTTCTTTAGAATGTACTGGTAAAAGTCAACATTAAAGAGATATTGAGGCAGAACCGAACAGACTGTAAATAAATATAGTAAAATATTATTCCCATCTCCCAAACAGATACTTTTGTTATCTATTTTGTTTTCTGAATCGGCTATTCTTGTTGTTTTTTTTTGGAATCGGACTGGTGTGCTGCTGCGCAGGCCATAGGCAATAACAAAGTTCAAACAAGAAATAAACTGCTCTGGACCATTGCTGGACTGAGTGCCAGACGGTTGATCCAGAGACCTGAATGGCGACCACGCCGTAGCAGTTGCAGACATAAAGTTACTAAATATTGAAAGAGAGGTTCACTGATTTTGAAACAATACCGGGCCCCTCGATGGTTCCTGTGGGAGACTGCTTCCAGTTTTTTTCAACTGTCCCTCTTTCTAGTGGGTGGCTCCACCTGCTGGCCACGAGTCTAATGCACTGAAAATCGTTCAGTTTCACAGCTTCATCGAAAATGTGAAATCCATCCTTTCTGGTAGCAGTATGTGTGCTTCCCTCTGTATTACATCTGGATGTTTCAGGGTTAGGGATAAGGCTATTCCGTCCTGTTCCTGCAAATGTCCCGAGGACCAGTCACATGTATCGTAAAACTTCCCTTTCGTTGAAATGAAATCTGCAATGTTATGCATTCTATTTTTAACTGGGGTACCCGTTCAGTAGAGGGTAATAGGGGTTGCAAAGTAACTATGGATATTGCCGGTGATGTCCACGCCTCCTGAGGAGAGGGGGAAAAGAAAAGAAATATCCTGCACTGCTGCAATTAGGAAAGTGAGCTCAGATTGGAACAATCCTAAAATAACTGCCGCTTTGTATCCTCGAACACAACTTTGTGTTTGCTTCATTGCTTCTCTCATGAGGAATTATCTTTCTGCCTTTCATTGCATAGTATTGTTGTAATCCGCATTCACTCTGCTGGTCCACTCCTGGGTCTGTGTTCCACAACGGTTCTGGACCTCCCCTTCTCCATCTCGTTTCATCAATTCCCTTATCTTTGAATGCATGTTTCTTGTTCTGATGTTGAATGCCAGGAAAGTAAAGTCTTCATTTAAAATAAGCAGTTTAATAAATAATACGAATAAAGCAATTAGTGAATTTAAAAAATGCATTCAATTTAAATAAGCAGGAAAGTAATGTCTTCTGGAATTCATAATTCGGCCCAAATATGCTCTGTCAATTTCAAACTGTGAATCATTTGATACGCGAGTTCGAGGACGGGTAACTGTTCCCGCAGACCAAGATCTCTGATATTTTTCAGGCATTACGATTTTTATGACATCTCAGTGCAGCTATCATCTTCGTGTTTTATTTAATTCAATGCATGAGGACTTGACCACATTTATAATATTTATGCAGGGACTTGTGACGGTGTCTCATGTTTATTCTTTTCACAAGACCACTGCTGCTTTTCGAATTTCTGGAAGCAAACACGTCAGCTTGCTTGCATTTTCATAGTTTTCTTCCCCTAACTATTAGATGCTTGATTAAAAATTTGGATCCAAATGAGGTTTTTGCTATTCCCCATGTCCTCTTCCTGCCCAGATGGTATGTATCCAAGTATTCTTTCCATCACAGTGGACGTGTCGGTTTCACGAAATAAATGTTAATAAACTACCCCTGATGCTTACGTCGTTTCATTTCACTGTCACATCTTTCTCTGTGACCACAACCCTCATTTTGCTGCGATTTTGCATGCTTATTATCTGCATATTACTATCGTTCAATACACCCACGCTGATTTTAGAAAATGGCTGAATATTTCAGCAACTCCTGTCAAAGCAAGTCCAGCATTATTTCGCATTCCTTTAGTTGTTTACAGGTTTCTGCCTTGCAGGCGCCGCCTACTGGCCCTATATGCTAATGCAATTTTCTCTTCCAGCCAGATCAAGGATGCAATAGAAACACATCTTCCAAGCCGCATACATGTATTGTCTTCAATGTTTTTAATAGACAACGCACGCATTCTTCAAATCATGAGAGTTCGTATGCATCCTGGACAACTGCAAGTCACCTTGAAATGAAATATCTACCGATATTGCACTCTACTTTGAAGGCTGAAGGGTGATTCTTTTCATCAGCACAGAGGTTGCAGATGTAGGTGCCTCACATATACCGTGCTGGAGCTGCGCAGAGCTCAGCTTACACCTCCAACATTTCCAGATTCCTACACATTGAAACATATCTGCACGCGCCTTGTTTGTCATAAGCAATTCCCCAACATTCTTGAAACTATTAGCCAACACCCAGCAAGGGAGCTGTTCTTTTCTCTCTGGTTAGTTTCCAGCCAGGAAGCTGAGCAGAGAGGAGCTGCAGTGGGGAAAGACCAGCTTTTTTAAATTGGAACACGGCCGGGGAAGTATTTCGGATTGGCTAATTGTGACTTGCAGCAGCCAATAAAAAGAAGGCTGGGTGGCAGTCCGGACAGTGGTGTGAGCTCCTGCAGGATGTGGGAGATCAGGGAACCTTCCGGGTTCCGTTGTGAATGCACATCTGGGAGGTGCGCTAAACTGGAGATCCTGAATCACTGTGTCGACGAACTGGAGCTGGACTTAGACGCACTCAGGACCATCTGGATGCTGAGATTATCCTAGGTAAGAGTTATAGTGAGGTAGTCAGCTGTGATGCAGGCGGCATCTACCTGGATAACCACCAGGGAGAGGTAAAGACAGTTTGCAGTGAGTGTAGGTTTCCCCTGTGGCCATTCCCCTCGGTAACAGGCAGAGCTGTTTGCATATTTCTGGAGGGATAATCTTTCAGTGCCTTGCATTAGCTTCCAGCTGTGTGGCACAGCGACCAGCTCGAATGCTCAACCGGGAAGGGTGGAATCAGACAAAGAGATAGTGACATGAAAGTCGACCTTTCGGGCAACAAGCAGGAGATTCTGTGCCCGCAAAAGGACGTCAGTATGACATGTTGCCTCCTGGGTGCCAGGATCAAGGATGTCCCTGAGCGTCTGCAGAACATTCTGAAGGGCAACTCTGAGCAGCCAGAGGTCGTTTGCATATGGTTAACAACGACATGAGTTGGAAAACGAATAGGGTCCTACAGATTGAGGAGAGGGAGTGAGGGAAGAGGTGAACGAGCAGGAACTGAAGGGCCGTTATCTCTGGATTAGTCCCATTGCCACGTGTTACTGAGGGAAGAAGTAGAAACACAAGAGACCAAAGTGTGGCCAAGGGGCGGGTGCAGCGAGCAGGGATTCGGGTATTTGGATAATTGGGACCTATTCTGGGGCAGAGGTGACCTGCACAAGAGGGTCGATATGCACCCGAACTGGACTGGAGACCAATATCTTTGTTCTCAGCTCTTGAGCTCTATATTCTATGGTCTATGGTATAAATTGCACGAGAACTGAAGGGTTTACAGATCAGTTTTCAAACGACCAGCATCAGATCGGACTTCCGTCTTTCAAACATCAACGTTATTTAATTTTATATTTTTATTAATATCAATGAAACGTTTCGTCCATGCAAAAATATCTGCGACGTCTGGATGTCCTCAGCTCTGTTGCCAGAATCTCTCTGTGAGGGATGGCTCTTTGATAGTTCAAAACATTACACACATGAAGTGAAGTGATTAATTTATTTTCGAGGCAGATAAATTACTAATAAAGCACTGAGGCGTTTCCTGAGGATTGCATAGCACACCGTCGCTAAAATGTCTTCTAGTGCAGACCATTAGTCTTGAAAGTTTTCTTGTAAAACTCAGTGCCTACAATGTAGAAACAGGAGTACTTCCCAGCTCTGCAGTTCCTCAACATGGCATGAATCTCAGAGACAATGGATCTGTTATGAACCAGCAACAAGAGAAACACACCGAGTCACGTATAAGTGTTAAATCTACTTTCTTAATAACTACTTACGATAATAAGAAAAATAAAAGTAAAAATGTTAGAATGTTAGGTCAAAATGTTAAATCTTAAACATTAACCCCCAAAACTAAACTCGTAGTGTGTGTGGCAATCTCCCAAACTCCAAGTCCAGGAATAGTTTTCAAAGTTCATTTCAGAAAGCCGTGAGGTGAAACGTGAGCAAAGGCTTCTCCTTCAACAACCACCGTTGACTGAAGATAAGGCGTAAATATCGAGAGAGAATAGAGAGTAATTACGAAATCCAAATCCAACATAGGCGAGCAGGCTGCTCTCTCTCTCTCTCTCTCTCTCTCCCTCTCTCCTTCTCCCTCTCCCTCTCTCTGTCTCTCTGTCTCTCTCTCTGTCTCGCTGTCTGTCTGTTTGTCTGTCTCTCTCTCTCCCTCTCTTCCATGACTGACTCGGACTGACTGCTTCAAAAATGTTATAACGCCCTTTATATTCTGTTGTCGTAACCACACCGGCACACACACCCACACACACCCACACACACACACCCACCCACCCACCCACCCACCCACCCACCCACACACACACACACACACACACACACACACACACACACACACACACACACACACACACACACACTCACACACTTTATCTTAAAGAGACATTCATCAATAGTAACCTAGTCCGTAACAGATCTGCAACTATTAACAGCGTTGTGAAGTGTTTCCAGACCTTTTTCAATCTCCTTCTTTTCTAATCCGTTTCAGTGCTCAAAGATTCACCTGCTGAAGCGCACAACGGCTGAACATATTGCATTTCATCTTATAATACCCTCAGTCGTGTAGCCTGCGTGGCAGAGTCACGTGACATCTCACGCTCCCCTTTCGCAATCGTTCTCTTAAAACTTCCTGGGAAGAACAGCAGTCTCAGTTGCTGTTCGCCACAGACCAATGATGTGTCCAAGCAGCAAGCAGTAGACCATGAATACCGCCGCTTTGTTTCTGCTATTTGGTGAGTGGTGAAACAATTTTATATTGAACTTGATTTGTTCAGGTCATGCAACTGACCGCAGTCGTCAGCGTGAGTGAGGCTAAATGCTCCGTGTGATCGATAATAATTCAGCGCAAAGAGGCAAACAATAGATTGATCAGTGATCGAAATATGCCAATTTATGAAACTGTCATCTGCTGCTTTGTTGAGGGGTATTGTGAAGCTGTCTGCAGATATTCTGCAATATAGGAAGATTTAGTTACTCTCGTGATAGCTGCCGCTGGTCATGCATGTGCTGATTTTTGCACTTTCTTTAAGTTGCTGATCTGAATGGAAATTACTGCTTTTCACAACAACGTAAATTACTGAGGAATCTTATATGGCGAAATCAAAATCAATAGACATTTTCTTGGTTCACAAATACACTGTTAAAATTCTCCACACTATGTATTGTCCGGTGAATTTTGATGCAGCAAATATGCACGTATAGAGCTCACACAGCACACAATACCAAAGAGAGAAAATGTTACCCACAGTTAGTGGAGAGCCTACCTCTATTTTTAGCTGTTTTGTTCAGTTTGAATTCGTGCCTTGTGGGGAGAACTTCCCCTTCCTTTGAATTAACGTTTCTCTCTGTTAAAACCGCACCATTCCGTTGTGACACCCAGCTGCTTTAACGTTCTTTGAGAAGTAGTCAATCGCCACTTTTATTTTCTTTACTTTCTTATTTACTGACCGCTTTTCCATTTAAACCGAATATCATGATACACGCGAACGGGCATATATAAAGCCTGGAGAACGGAAATCTCCTGCTAAAAAATTTCAGGCAATACTGAGAGATGGGGATGTCTTTTGAGAGCACTTCCTCATTTTCTCTGCTGCCGTTGAGCACATCACTGAGATAAATGTGAAGGGTGGGCGGAGACTGGAGTTCTTTGGAAAAGGCAGTGAAACATTTGCCATTTGTGTTCGTTATTTTCACGTTTCACCCAAAAGGTTTACAGACACAACTCCTGCCATTGATGTCACATTCGCAACAACAATTTTGCTGCCTGTTTAAGAAGCAGAGGCATTCCTGTAACGGAGCTCCATGTCAGAAAAAAAAGATGCAGCGAGCAAGCAGCAGATGTCCCTTCCATGACGGTTTTGCACATTGCAAAATAGTCCTTTGCTGCTTTTCAGCACATCTCAGGACTTGAGAAACAACGGTGCCTTGCTTCATGCTCCATATCTGCCCGCTCCTCTCTCTCGCTCTCTCTCTCTTCTCTATCTCACTGTTCCGTCCCTTCTTCGCTCAAGCTCTCTCTCAATCTCTCCCTCTCTTTGTCCCCGTCCCTCCTTCCCTCACGCTCTCTCTCTCTCTCCTTCTCTCTCTCCTTCTATCTCTCTCTCTCACTCTTACTCTCCGTCTCTGTCAATTTCTCTGTCTCTCCCTCTCTCTCCCCCCTCTCTCTCCCCCTCCTCCCTCTCGCTCACCCCCAATCTCCCAGTGAAAAGTCATGGAACATGCTCCTTGCTGTCACACAGCACACACAGCAGTTAATTGCTTTGAGGAAGTAAATATCCGAACACAGACATGGTCATCAACTGCAGTTGGACGTTGGATAGGAGCGCGGGACAAGGGTACTCCCTGTTTTGGCAGTTCTTTATATTTAAGAGCTGGAGAAATACTGGGTGTGACAGGCAATGATTAAGACGGACGGTGAATATAATACTTCTGCGTATTTCATCTCAGATAGTTCTTTGTATTGAGATCAAATTACTGCTTTCTTTAAATTAACTCCTCCCACTCAAAAGACTGGCTTTTCCTGTTGACAGATCTGTTTGAACTTTGGAGTCAGATATAATCAGTTTTCTTTTATATTTTCTTCATGCTTGTTCTTTGTTCCACTTCAAGTTAAGCTGCTTCCTTGTCGCCGTGACCGGGCGCTTGCAGTATTCCCAGACCTAAACTATTCTACCGAAAATATTCAGGCAGAATTGCGCCCTGAGAAACTAAGTCCACTTGTTCTGCTTTCTGCTGTTGAACATGACACTGAGATCGAGGTAGGTGGAGAAAACTGTCCTTCATGAAACACTGTGCGGCAGCTGACAATTCCCCTCTTCATTCAGCTCTTTAACACAAGTTTTCCAGTCACATTACCCTCCGTATGCCCCCATTCATTCCATGAACTCACACTGACACAGCAAATCAGATTCTGAGGATAGGAGCAGGCCGATTTGTGTCAACGGGCACAAATCGAATGGGAACTGCAACAGGACACCTCCTTTTTCCTGTCCTGAGCATATTTCCAATGGCATAAAATGGACCCTTAATGTGCCTTAAGGTTTGGGCAGAGTGATCAGGGATCTGTGCAAGAACAATCGTACTTTTCGAGTTCTCTAATGAGACGAGATGAGTATATAGCTGAGAAATGAGAGAAAAAAACAGAAGAGTTGCAACAAACAGGCCCATGCCCGATTGCCACACTGCGACAAGTGCTTGTTTATCGGTTATTCAAAGTCCTTATCAAATGCATAGCTGATGGAACCAAACATAACATGTTCAAGATTGTCGAGTTGATGGAGTGAGCAGTCAGAATCTTATAAAATGACCGACTAGTCTCAAATTGTTGAGTGACCTGTCTCTTCGAACTCAAATGTCTTCATTTCCACACGTTTCATCAGTTTTCCTGCCCGCACATGCATATTATACATGTAACATGCACCTGTTTTTAAAAAAAATTTATTTATACTCTGACATACCAAGCTGCCTGCGTTAGAGTTCTTGGACATTTAATTAGTGAATATCCAACGTTGACTTCCAGCTTTGTTTCTCTCCCTCCTGATTCCCCTCTCTGCGCCTCATCCTGTTCCCATGTCAATTTATGCAATCTACGGCATCCTATCAGCCTTCGTTCTAATTTCAGTCCCTGGGTTTACATGTAACTGAATAACTCACGGTATTAACACAAACCTGCTTTACATTGTGATCGCTTTGGACATTTGATCGAGCAGCACATCAATCAGGACTTTTGTCATTGGACCAATGTGTGTCGAAAGCAAGCCCTTCATTGCTCACTTGGACAGTATTCTGAGCAAGTAATCCACGTCCTTCATGATCAATGAATTCCTTAGCTGTGGGATTCTGCAACTTTGGGTTCCCTGCCGACACGTAGGTTAGAATAGCCATCCGATCGCAGCTTGCATGCAGCTCTGTTCAACATATTTCTGTTACTGCTACTGTACCGAGGTTAAAAGAATCTTCTGCCAATATTTTCCGCCTTTATCTTTGCACCCAACCTGATTAAACTTTGCGATACCCGTGGCCCTGCCTTTATCCCATTCACCATCAGCGGGGCAATTCATCATCTGTTGCTACCTTCGAATCTCTTCTTCAGATTATGTCCAGGGAGACATTGAGTAGGCCGCGTAAGTTTTCACCAAGTATTGTTTATGTTATCGAATATAAATCATGCAGAATAATTATAGGGCCCGGGAGGGCAATAACGGGGAGGTTGCTCCTTCTGTGACCGGAATTTAAAACAATAGGTTGCTATAAAATAGGTGGGTAATTTGGGAAATGTCATTACTCGGCCATAGTGAATCTTTGGAGTGAATGAGAATTCGCCAAAGAAAGACAACGGCCATTGCGGGCCAACATCTCTCCCGTAACTACCTCTGTGTATGAGAATTGTCAGCAGATTTGAAGGAATAGTGGAAATAGCCGGTGACTTTTTTCTTGGTGAACATATTTTATGTTTGCTTGGTTCTGTCAGTCCTTTGTGTCCGGGCCAAACGCCTCTGCACTGATATGGCGTTTGTGCGAGCAGAAACCGCTGCCTTCCGTTGCCACACCTCTCTGCATGCACCCTGCAGCAGAATTCAGTAGTTATTTTTACTTCTTTGTTTCCTCAATACTCTGCTGTCTTTCTATTTTACTCAAAGGAAATTTGTGATAAATTCAAAGTGTTTGAGGAGACTTTGCAAAGGTTTCCCTTTAAATGTACACGTAATGTTGAGTTCCTGAACAAATTCCTCTCTGTCGATAGATGGGCAAAAGATCAAAGGAGTCAAATTTGAGAGGAAGATGACAGCAAATTTGCATAGAATATCCACTAATATACTGCTGAATAACACAACATGCCCGAGAGACAGAAGAATGTATTCACGTTCCCATTTCTTATTCTGTTAATTTCTGAATAATTATTGAAACTTAATGGAAAACATTCATTCTACCGGCTAAACTATTGTCCATGAACCATTATCCATGGTGCAAAGTCGTGGTTAAAATCAGTTTGTGTTATGGCTCTGAAATGTAAAATCTTGCTCCCTTCACACGCTGTAGGGACATCCTCAGATTAATTAATGCTGTATTATCCTTGAGTGAATTGTCGATTGTGCTACAAAGTTGGGGGAAAATATTATTTTATCCTTCCTCATATAGGTTAAATTGTAAACCATGAGCATTGGCAGCAGGAAGACAGTGACCATGCGCGCAACCATCTCCCCCATGAGAAACACATGTCCAAAAAATTTATGCAGGAACGAAGAGAGACTGGAGGCCCTGAGTGGGTATTCTCTAAAAATGTTTTTGGTCGTTTTTTTTGTGTGAAGTCTTTGTGCTGGGGCACAGTCTTCTTCTCTGTGTCAACAGTTGTCTTTGTTGAAACCGCTGCCTTCCGTTAGCACACTTCTCTGCATGAACCTTGTCGCAGAATTAATCAGCTTTTGTTTTATTTGTGTGACTGTTTCCTCTTAATTCTCTGCTGGCTTTCCGCTTTACTCAAATGGAAATTGTAATAATCTCAGAGTATTTGTGTAGACATTGCAAAAGGTGATGTTCTCTTGAAAATATACATGCAATTTTGAGTTAGTATGTCAACTTTCGTCTCTTTCGATAGAGGATCAAATCGTTAAAGGAATCAAGGGAAAGGCGAAGATGGTAGCAAAGTTGAGTCGAATTTACTGCTGAATTACACAGCATGTCGTAGAGACAGAATAATCTTTTCACACGCCTGTTACTTCTTGTATTATGTTCTGAATAATTATGAAAATTTCATGGAAACCATTCGTTTTCCGGGCAAACCAATATCCAATGGTGCAATGTTTATTTCTGAACATGGAACTGGATTGTAAAAAATTACCTCATTACATTGCTTCACTTGGCAAGTAACTGCTACTTTTCCAGGTACTGAGTTCACTGAAATGAGAAAAAGAACTGTTGACTCATCTGCAGACAACAGGGAAGAGAAGACACATATTGATACCGAAGAATGTGAGAATCACAAAGTATATATAAACCATGAGAAAATGTTGTAATAGAGGAAGTTTGTTGCCTCAGCTCAGAACTGCTTCAGCGCGGATAAGTAGAAACTTAACCCTTGAGGGTAGTTCAAACAACCAAGCACAGAAACGGACATGTAGGTATTAGTTAAGTCACTAAATTTGAGGCAGAGGGCTATGCCAGCAAGTTTTACACATTCTCAATTTTAAGACACTTAAGATACATATTTCAACAATTTTACCCAAATAGGTACTGATAGAATATTCCCTATTGCCCCACATTATTTCGCCGTTGATCGCCACCCACGAGGTTGACCACGTCTCATTAATGGAGTCAACTCGACAAACTGCACAAAAATTGTGGAACCTAAATGAATAGAAAGAAACGTTGTATCATTTGACAGATTGCAGATATATTTCCGGGTGCTCAATTCACTCCACAGCCACAGGAATCCCTGTTTCATCGACAGAGAAAAACGACACGAATACCAGAACGAATAAGTACAAACATCAAAAATGCAAATTTATTAATGGACATGAGAGTAAGTAGTTCAAAGCGAAGGCTGCTTTCACAGTTCAGAACTACTGCAGTTCTCAGAACAATAATGATTTCAATGGACATAATCATATCTATCTATCTATCTATCTATCTATCTATCTATCTATCTATCTATCTATCTATCTATCTATCTATCTATCTATCTATCTATCTATCTATCTATCTATCTATCTATCTATCTATCTATCTATCTATCTATCTATCTATCTATCTATCTATCTATCTGTCTATCTGTCTATCTGTCTGTCTGTCTGTCTGTCTGTCTGTCTGTCTGTCTGTCTGTCTGTCTGTCTGTCTGTCTGTCTGTCTATCTGTCTATCTGTCTATCTGTCTGTGTGTCTATCTGTCTTTGTGTCTATCTGGCTGTCTGTCTTTCTGTCTGTCTGTCGATCTACCTATCGACCTGTCAGTCTATCCAGCTAGCTACCTACCTATCTATCTGTCTGTCTCTCTGTGTATCTATAACAATTTATCTGTCTATCTATCTGCCTGTCTATGTATCTTTTTGTCTGTTTCAGTTGCTGCAGACTCCATGAATGAGAAAGCATCAACACAGTGGTGGAGAGTAATGGGGCACCATGCAGAGAAGAGGAAAAGATTCTGTAGCTCTTCGTTTTGGAGAAATTGGTGAAATGTTTCGAACGTGGCTTAAAATGAACCAATGAGAAGTTGATGCCAATTCGTCCCTGTCATTTAAATAGTGAATTATCTGACAAGTACATTTGAACAAATTTAATGAGTTGCACATTTCTGTTTTGTGCTTAGCTTCAGGTTCTTACTCTTCAGGGTTAAGTCCCTGTTTGTCAGAGCTGAAGCTGGTCTGAACTGAGACAAAAGACTTCCGCTCTAAGAGCATGTTCTCATGGTTAAAAATAGGCTGCGCTTTTTTATGTACTTCAGCATTAGTATGTGTGTTTTCTTCCCTGTTGCCGGCAAAATAACGCAGTTGTTCTTTTACTTCTGTCAGTGAGCTCAGTTCCTTGGAAAGAACTGGTTATCAGTTAAGTGAAGCAATATGTTGTTCGAATGTTTTGCATTCAAATAATCTGATCCATCTGTTCTAGTTGATCTCATCAATGGGATAGCAGGAACCCTGAGCGTGGAGCTAACGTGATCAGTGACATCAAACTGAAACTTCCTAGAAATTGAAGTTTCATTTGCAACGTTTCTCATTTGTAAGACCAACTGCCCGGAGTTCCTAAATACACACAATTTCCTCAAACCTAATCTTCTACTCGGCCGTTGGCAGAAACCTTTCACAAAACTCTCATCTTGTATTCCGTCAGTTTACCATCGCACTGTCAATCTGTTCAAACGTTTAACTTTTCTCTCAGCTGCTCCGGCGCTCACATGGTCCATGCAGATCTGAGCATGTCTTGTGACAAGCAAGTTGAACCTACCTGTTTGGATGTTTGGTACGTTGTAAAGTGGATGTGTTGCTAGGCAGGAAGGTGTGCAGCATGTCTGGAGAAGCAAAATTCCAACATTATCTATGTTAGCTTGAAAGAATGTAGAAATATATTTCTGGTATTGGGGAAGTGTGTATCTGAAGTGTATTAACAGTAATAATACGTTTCTGATAGTCAGTACACATTTATCGCCTCAGGTTTCTTCGAATTCACTGAAAGGACGTCTCTGATAGAAGTAAACTAAATGATCCTACTAAAAATCTTGACATGGCATTTTGTTCAGGAACTGTATCTTACTCCCTCTTCTGCTCTGTCTGCGGAAGATCACATAGAACTGCAGACTGGGCGAAGACTCATGTTCATTAGGGAAGGGAGTACAGCAGCAGAGAACTGAGCGGCTCATTTGTCTCTGAATCTGAAGAGTGAAACTGTTGGAGTCACTGCCGCAACTGATTACTCCCTGGCCAATCCCATGTCAGACCGCCAATGAGAGAATTGAGATGGATATGTACTAGTTCGATAGGTAGACAGATATGAGAGAGTGAGAGAACGAGAGAGAGGTGGGGAGGTGAGAGAGAGAGAGGGGAGAGAGAGAGAGGGGGAGAGAGAGGGAGGTGGGGAGGGGAGAGCGGGGGAGAGAGAGAGAGACTGAGACAGAGAAGGAGAGATCTCTGCCCTTTTTGGGGAATTGGGGAAATTGTCGCATGTGTCTTAAAATTAGTAATTAATCTTCGATATTGAGAATGCCGCTCATCCCTAAATGAGGAGACATTCAATATGTTGCATTCTTCTGTTTTGTGTACTTCCTTTCAGAGATCATGCTCTCAAGTGTTTAATTCCTATTGGTCAGGGCTGAAGCAACTCTGAGCTGAGACAACGGACTTCTGCCTTGAGCTGAAATTCTTATAGTTAAAAATAGCTGGTATGTTTTCATCCACTTTCTTCTCAATGTACCTTTTCACTTCCCTCTTCTCTCTAGATGACGCCAAAATGTTTGTACTTCCGACAGGGATCTCAATCCCTGAAGTGACCAGTTACCAGTGAAGTGAAGCAATGTGCTGTTCTAAAAAATTTTGCTCGTCTTCTTTGTTCTGGTTGCAGTCGATACTATTAATGCGACAGCAGCAACACTGTGCGTGGAGCCAAAGCTGCTCCATGAGTATCAAAATGTAACTCCATATCACAGGCATTTTGATCTACGGCGTTGATGGTCTGAAGAACTCATAATGCCCTAATTCTTCAAATTAACTGAAAATGTCACTCATCCATTGGAATATATAGTTCTGCGTCTTCGAATTACCAATTGGTATTCCATCAATTTACGACTTGACTGTCAATCTCTTTGAACACTTAGGTGTTCTCTCCAAGCCCTACCCCCTCACCTGCTATACCTTTCACATCTGACACCAAGACCCGAACATGCTTTGTACCTGGCAAGTTGAACTGCCTGCTGAGAAAGTTGTTGGGTCGGAAGTTGGCGGGTAGTTAAGTATGTAGATCGGCAGATCGGTACAAAATTCCGACACCATCAAGGTGGCTCTTTGTAGAACAGGCTGAGCCATTTTGGAGAAAATGGGGAAATATCCAGGTCAAGTTATGACATTAACAATGAGATTCTGATGGTCAGAACACCACTTTGCATGAAAGTGACGTGGCTTGTCTAAATTTATATTTGAATTAATAAAAAAAGGTTGCATCATTTTGTCCTGGTGCTTAATTGCATGGACCTTACTCTCAAGGTTAAATTCTTCTTTTTGATAACTGCAGCAGGTCTGAACGGAGACATCTGACTTCCGCTATAACCACGCACCCTTGTGATCTATTAAAGAACTTTAGGATGTGTAACATATTTTACTGCAAGTATGTGTGTCTCTTCCTTGCCTCCTGCGGGTAATGCGTAGTTCTTTTCTACTTGCAATAATGAACTCACTAAGTCGAAAACACTGGTTACGAGCCATGTGAAGCAACTTTCTGTTCCCCTTTTAATACAATGCAATTCCTTCATCCTTGAGTTCGAGTTGACCTATCAGCCAGAATGTCCAATGCCCTCCAAATTTACTCAAGATCCCACTCACCGATTTCAAATAAAGGTGCCAACGATTGCAGTCTTCAATCCCCATAAACGTCAGCCTGCAAATTCATTAACAGTTTGTTGAAACGCTGTCTCCAAGCCCCACCTTTCAGCTGGTAGTGCAATGAAAACTGACACATGGACTCGAGGATATTTTGTCCCCTGCAGTCTAGCCAGGTCCTGTTGTTATTTATCTGAGAGAAAGAAAAGATCATGAAGATCGCAGTAAAATCAGTTCAACCCTTTAACATCGCTGGAAATCAACAATCATCTCCCAGCATCATTTCTGCATTACAAACAAATACCAATTTACCAATTGATCGGATTTTCCATCAGGAAGTGAAGACATTCTCTGCATTATTTATTGTAAGACAACGCAGATAACAGGACAAAACATTTCAGATAACAATTTTTATCCTCCTCTGCACACCCTTCCGTTTCTGGCTTTGCAAAGTTTACTTTTCAGTTGCTTAATTAGTTTCCTTCTCGTCTAATTGCCATTCAGGTTCTACACTTGCGTTCGGCTGTGCATCCCGGATTGGCACATTGTAATTGTACCCGCCGCTGCGGCATCCGCTGGAAGTTAATTCCACCTCCCCACCACACTCTGTGTGAAACATTGCCCCTCAGGTTATTTTTTAATCTTTGCCCTCTCTCACACAATCTATGTCGTCAAGTTTTAGACTCCATAGCAATAGGAAAAACTGCTCCGTCTAAGAAATTATTCAATTTTCATTGACACCTTCAGTGAAGGCCGCAATTGACAGGAATGTTTGTTTTCTTAATGCTTTCTCGTCTTGTTAAATAACCTGTACCCAGGCGAGCGGTGCATCTGGTCGTGACCAAACTGGTCTTTTTCTGTTTTCAGCCCTGTCTGTCACTTTCGGTTATTGTGTTTGCAGATTACTAGAACCAGGGAACACTGGAATTATGGGGAGCTGGCACAAGGTGTAATCAAGATACAGGTCGAGTCCTTTTATTATAGAGTGTCAGAGAAAGGTTATGCTCCCATTTGACCAACTGCTGCTCCTGTTTCTGACATGATCCTGTTCGATATAAATGTGCAATGTCCACTATAATATGTTTAGATGCACGGCCGTCACAGATTTAAAGGCGATACGTGAAGAGCTGGCTGGGGCTGAAAATGTCGTTTGGGGGACTCAGTAATTCACGGGAGAGAGCTGCCAAATAGAGATCCGAGGCACAGTGGGCCGAGGGTCCTCCCGCGAATTGACATTGAATGATTGTCTGAAACATGTTGCTGTTGAAGTTCATATTATTAATTCTTACTTTCTCTTTTCAGTGACCGTGACGGTTCAGAGGAGCGATACTCAAGGTGAGTGACAAAGTTTGCTTCTTGTTGTCCCGAAGATAATAGTTTGAACACAGTTGTCCTGTACATTCCGTTGCTTCGTTATTTGATGAAATTAAAATATATTGTTAGAATTTGTTCTGTTAAACTGATACCACTGCCGAAACAGCAGACAGTAAGCAAAATACGGATTAATCCTTCCTTCCTTTCAACTCATGATTATTCTTCTATTCTTGAGGTGAAGATGAAGGACGATAAATCTGCAAATATGCATGGAATCTGCAAATATTAAGCATCTTTTGTTGGCAAAGTTCAATAAGACAATTTGGTCAATCAGTTTGATGCATGGAAAGTTAGTGGCAAATCGAATATAACATCGGCTCATGGCCGAATCACGGGAGAATGGTTGGTGGGTATCCTGTTGGTACAATTAAAAGCAAGGACAAAAGCAAAGATGAGGAGAGTCAGCCTTAGATAACGAAGGAAAAAAGGGAAGGCATCAAACTTAAAAGCTTATTCTTACAAAGCCGCCTCGAGTAGTGGGGTCTGGAGGATTAGGAAAACTTTAAAAAGAAACAAAGAAAAGCTGAGCCACTAAGGCACGAAGAGAAGATATATTATGAAAGTAAACTAACACAAAATATACTGCAGGTTGGAAAGGTTTTCAGAATTATGTAAGGCGGAAAAAGGTGGCCGAAGTGAATATAGGTCCCTTGGAAGATGAGAATGGGCAAGTAATATTAGGAAATGCGGAAAACGCCGGCGCGTTGACCGGCTATTTTTTGTCGTTCTTCTCGATGGACGGAACGTCTGACGTTACAAAGTGAGATGTTATGGATGCGATGGGAAGTGAGGACCGTGATACCTTCGCTATCACTGGAGAGGTAGTGCTGAGTAAACGAATGGCCTGAGGGTAGATTAGGCCCATGGTCCCGAAGGAATGCATTCCAGGGGCCTGACAGAAATGGCGGCAGTTATCATAGAGGAGTTTCTTATACTTAACCACAATTCAGTGGACTCTGGACAGGTCCCGGTGGTTTGGATGATGGAGAATGTCACGCTGCCGTTGCAAAGGGAAGCAGGTAAAAGGCAGATTCCTGTAGAGCAGTAGTCGGGAGATTGGCTGAAGGCATCATGAAGGAAGAAATAGAGAGACATTTGGATAGAAGTGGTTCCATCAGGCAGACACAGCAGGGATAAAGAAAGAGCAGGTCCTGTTTGACAAAGTTACTGGAGTTCTTTGAGGATATCACGGGTGTAATGGACTGAGAGAAACAGGTGGACGTTGTATTCTTGGAATTCCAGAGGAGCTCGATAAGGTGCCGCACAAAAGACATCCATGAGATCAGAATGCACGAATGTATTGGCATGGATTGAGGATTAATTAATCAATAGAAGGCAGAAAGTTGGGATAAATGGGTGTTTCTCTGGTTGACGATCACTGGTGACCGTAGTTCCGAAGGAGTCGGTGCTGGGCCTGCAACTGTTCACGATATACATAAAGGATTTGGAAAAGGAGACCAAGTGTAGTGTTTCAGAGTTTGCTGATGACACTAAATTGTGCAGAGTATGCAGAGTGTCCTTAGGGAGATATAGATCGGCGAACTGAGTGGGTCAGGGTCCGGCAGATGGAACACAATGTTGGTAACGGCGAGGTTATCCACTTTGGAAGGCAAAATAGTAAATCGTATTGTCATTTAAATATTGCATGATTGCAGCATGCTGTTGTGTAGAGGGACTTGGGAGTACTTTCACATGAATCGCAAAAGGTGCAACGCGTTATCAAGAAGCCAAATGGAATGTTGCGGTGCATTACCAGAGGGATTAAATTTAAAACCAGGGAGGTTATGCTTTAACTGTGCAGGGTACTAATGAGGCCGCAGCTGGTCTTCTTAATTGAGAAAATATAGACTTGGATTTGCAGGCAATGTGAAGGATTTTCAGCAGGTTGATTCTGTGAGCTGAGAGGTTGAGCCTCTAAGGAGAGTTTGAGTCGCCTCAGGCTATATTCACTGGGATTCAGAAGAATGAAAGGGAATCTTATGGAAACATGTAAAATTATGAAAGGATAGAGAGGCAGGGAGGCTGTTTCCACTGATCGGTGCGACGAGATCCAGGGGACATAGCCTCAAGTTTTGGCGGAGTAGATTTCGGACGGAGATGCGGAGGAAAAGTTTTTCCCAGAGAATAGTGAATCTGTGGAATTCTCTGCTTAAGGAAGGAGGAAAGGCGACATCACTAAATATGGTTAAAATCAAGTTAGAAAGATTTTTTCATTGCAAAAGAATTAATGATAATGGGGAAATGCAGATAGTTGGAGCTGGCGGAGCAGCCTCGACGGGTCAGATGTCCTATTCATTCTCCGATTTCCAATGTCATTATGTTCTTACGGACACTCAGTTGGATTGTACAAGGCACACAATTGGGTCTCTTCTTCTTGTTACTTTTGAGACTTTAACGTAAGAGCATGATAAAAGCAGCTTACAGACACTACAAAAATGGCAGCGTTGATTATGCAGCTTAAACGTGAAGGAAGGCATTGCTGTTCTGGTCAATTTTGCAATAAAGTGGGGAATGACATTGAATTCAAAGAACGGTGATGTACCACATTTGCGTTGTGTTAAAAAACATAAATTCACCATTGTTCTCGCTAATTAGTTTGAGTGTTTTGAAGGAGTGGCCAAGAGGATTGACGAAGGAAGGGCAGTAGACTTTGCAACATGGACTTAGCAAAGCTTTTAGCAAGGTGCTACATGGGTCGGCCGGTCGGGAGGGTGAGAACACATGTTATCCAGGGTGAGTTAGCCAACTAGTTACCAAAGTAGTTTGATAATGGAATGTTGGCCGGAGGACGAGCGAGCAGCTGATGTTCTTCCATTGTTTAAAAAATGAAAAACGGGATAATCCTGGAAACTAGAGACCAGTGAGTCTCAAGTCAGAGGAAGGGAAGTTCCTGGAGAGGATGCTTAGGGATAGGATTCATGAGAATTTGGAAAACCGTTGCCGAATTAGGGACAGTCAGCACGTCTTTGTGTGGGCACATTGTGTCTCACGAACTTGTCTGAGTTTTTTAAGGAGGTGACGAGAGTGATTGATGAAGGTAGAGCCGTGGATGTGGTCCACATGGACTTCAGTAAGGCGTTTGATAATGTCTTTCATGGTAGGCTCATCCAGAAGATGTAGATGCATGGGATCCATTGTAAATTGGCCATTTAGATTCAGAATTGGCTTGTCCATGGAAGACAGAATGTAGTGGTCGATGGAAAATTTCTGGCTGGAGGTGCGTGATGAGTGATGTTCTGCAGGGATCCAAACTGGGATTTCTGCAGTTTGTGATGTACCTATACATACATACATACACAACACACAAATATGTGTGTGTGTGTGTGTGTGTGTTTGTGTGTGTGTGTGTGTGTTTGTGTGTCTGCGCGCGCGCGCGCGTGTGTGTGAGTGTGTGTATGATAGAGAAATGGAGTGCTATGTGGGAGGGAACGGTTAGAGAGATCTTAGAGCAGGAAAAATGTCGGCACAACATCGCGGGCCGAAGTGCCTGTACTGTGCTGTAGTGTTCGATATTCTAAATGAACTGGATAAAGACATAAAAGGGTAGTTTAGTAACTTTAGAGATGATACGAAGATCGGCGGTGTTGTGGATAGCGTAGAAGGCTGGCATAGGATATAGCGGGATACAGACCAGTTGTAAGGATTGGAGGATAAATGACGGATGGAGTTTAACACGATGAAATGTGGTGTTGTACCTTGGGAGATCAAATCTACATAGAGTGTACATTGTTAATGGTAAGAAACTGAAAAGTGTTGATGAGCAGAGCGATCTTGGGGTCCAAGTTCATAGCTCCTTGAAAGTAGCCACACAGGTTGAATGGGTGGTAAAGAAGGCATTTTCCATGCTTGCCTTTATTAGTCGAGGCATTGTGTTCAATGGTAGGAAGTTATGGTGCAGATTTATAAAACTCTAGTTTGGCCTCATCTAGAGTATTGCATTCAGTTCTGTTCACCCTATTCTGGAAGGATGTCGACACTTTGAAGAGGGTGCAAAAGAAGTTTGCCAGGGTGCTGCCTGGATTACAGGGCGTGTGCTAGAAGGAAAGGGAGGAGAAACTTGAGTTGGTTTCTCCGGAGCGGAGGAAACTGAGGAGAGATTTGACAAAGGTTTATAAGATTACGAGAAGCATGCGTAAATAGAGTACACAGTCAGTATCTTTTTTCCCATGCTTGAAAAGGCTAATACCAGTGGGCATTCATTTAAGATGAGATGGGGTAAGTTCAAAGGAGATGTACGGGGCACTTTTCTCACACAGATAGAGGTGGGTGCCTGAAATGTGCTCCCTGGAATGATGGTGAGAGGCAAATACGATCGGGGCGTTGAGGAGGCTCTCAGATAATCGCATGAATGTGCGGGGCAAGGAAGGATATGGACTGCGTGAGCAGAAGGGATTAGTTTTGTTGGGTATTTCATTACTTATTTAAACAGTTAGGCAGAACATTCGGCACAAAGGTCCTGTTTCTGTGCTGCACTGTTCTCTGTTCTGTGATAGAAGTCAGCGTGTGGTAGTGGAGAGCTGCTTATTTAGTTTGTGACCAGCGTTGTGCCGCTGCGGTCCGTCCTGAGGCTTTTGATACTTTTTTTAATGCGACCCTCTCCTTACTCGGGTTTATCTCCTCACTAAACATTTGGCTCCTCAACACACACGATCCCTTTCCGTACACAACTACGTATTGCACATTCTCACTGCTCGTGTGTCCGTTAACCCATTGCATTGTGTTATGGACTCAGTGAAAGTCCCTTTAAGATAGAGAGTGTGTGTGTATGTGTGTGTGGGGCGTGCTTACGTCAATAGAAGATAAAGGACGTAATGACGTTGTTGAAGAAGTAAGAAGAAGAAGAAGGAGAGAGAGAGAAGGGAGAGAGACACCAGCCTGCTTGTTTTCTCTATCGATGGATGAGAAACAATAACTGTGTTTGCTACTGAAATCCATGTATGGAAGTTGGAAGTAATCCGGTGGAGTTCACTTTGTTGCTGACCTGTAGAAGGAAACAGGTATTTGTGTGTGGACGACCACGGTTCGGATGCTTTTCGGGGTGAGGAAGTCACTACCGAGTAAACACTGAAGTGTCGTTTGGGTTCCATCGTGGAACATTTGGATTTCGTATGTACTCTCTCTATGTTTTTCTACATCTACATCTTATCTTCAGACAACGGTGGTTATTGAAGAAGCCCTTGCTCATGTTTCACCTTATGGCTTGCGGAACTGAACTTTAAGAACCATTCCGGAACTGGGAGTTTTGGACTTTGTCACACACACACACGAAGAGTTTAGTTTTGGGGTTAACGTTCGAGGTTTAACATTCTTGAATTCTAACAAACTAACATTTTTTTTAACTTTTATTTTACGTATTATCATAAGTAGTGATTAATAAAATAGTTTTTAACACTGAATCATGCTCAGTGTGTTTCTTTTGTTGCTGGTTTGTGACAAAATTGGGGGGTCGTCCGGGATAGTTCCCAAGGTTAACGAGTGTCATCTGGGATCGTTCCCCAGATTGACGAGATTTGTTCGAGATTCAATCCAAAGATTTTTGAGGGAGCTCTGATAAATTCTTTTTTAATTGGCTTGTGTGTGTGGAAACCAGCAGCAATGGATATTAAGGCATTTTTGGAGTCACCAACCCAAAAGGGATTGGAGGTGGCGAAAAAGGATGATTTGATAAAGATTGCTACAAGGCTAAACCTTACAGAAGTAAAGCAGTCTATGAGAAAGGCAGATATTCAGAGACTGATAGCTGGCCATTATGTGGAAAAGAAGGTGTTTGAGAAGGAAGTGTTAAAACAGTTTCCTGGCAGTGAAATAGCAATTTCTGAGGCACAGGTGCAGCTGGCAAAGATAGAGGCTGAACGAGAGCAAAAGAGATTAGAGGCCGAACGAGAACAAAAGAAATTAGAGACTGAACAAAAGCTAACTCAGATGAAGATAGAGGCTGATCTAGCAATGAAGCAGATGGAATTGAAGAGGATGGAGCTGGATAACGAGGAGAAAAAGAGGCAGCATGAGTTACAAATGAAACGTAGGAGTTCGGAATCTGATTCTGATGATGGTTTTTCAGCCAGCAGGGAGGTTCGATTAGTCCCTCCGTTTGAAGAAGATCAGGTTGATCAGTATTTCCAACATTTTGAAAAGGTTGCTGTGAGTTCAAACTGGCCAAGGAAAGGATGGGCTCTTATGGTACAGAGTGTGATTAAAGGGAAAGCTCAAAAAGCTTATTCTGCTTTGTCTGTTGAGGATGCAGCTGATTATACCAAGGTAAAACAAGCTATATTGAAGGCCTATGAATTGGTCCCTGAGGCTTATAGACAAAAATTCAGAGACTTGAGGAAATCTGCAGATCAGCCTTATATGGAATTTGCCAATGGAAAGAGAATATGTTTTGAACGATGGTGCCTGGCTAAAAATGTAGATGGGGATTATGATAAATTGACAGAATTGATACTAGTGGAAGACTTCAAAAGATGTGTTCCAGCTGAATTAACAACATATTTAAATGAAAAGGCAGTGGAAACTTTACAAGAAACTGCTAGGTTGGCAGATGATTATGCTTTAACCCATAAATCCAAATGGGGACACCCTAAAACCTTTCAAAAGAGTTACAAAGAAAATCCAGGTAAACCGGAGATTAAATTGGGAGGTAATCAAAAAGGAAAAGATGAAAAGAAGCCAGGGCTGGAGAAACCTGTTGAGCGTACTTGTTATTACTGTAGGAAACCTGGCCACGTGATATCTAATTGTGCCCTTTTGAAGAAAAAGAAGGAAGCTGGGCCCAATGCTTGCTTTCAGGCAATTAAAAATCAAAAAGATTTAGGAGATGCTGTTAAAGATCAGTCCTTGCAAGAGGGAAAAGTGGAAAAGTTGGAGGAGGTGAGAAAAGAATTCCGTTCGTATGTATCAGAGGGTTTTGTTTCACTGAATGATGAGTCACCCCAGGTGCCAGTGAAAATTCTTAGAGATACTGGGGCTAGTCAATCTCTCTTGCTGGACAGTGTTTTAAATTTTGGTGAAGAAAGTGACACTGGTGAAGTAAATCTAGTACGAGGCGTTACAGGTGAGACCATGTCTGTCCCTTTTCACAGGGTGATTTTAAAGTCAAAGTTCGTAGAAGGACCAGTCGAGATAGGGATAAGACCTAGTTTTCCAGTGGAAGGAGTTTCTTTGTTATTGGGAAATGACCTTGCAAGTGGAGAAAGTGATCCTGTGGTACGGTTAACAACCAAACCAAGGATTGATGAGTCTGAGGATGATCCAGATGTTTACCCATCATGTGCGGTGACTCGAGCTAGAGCTAGAGAATTAGACAAGACAGACAGTCCGGTGCAGTCTGATGTGGTTCCTTGTGACAGTCCTAAACAGGAAGAAAATTATGATGCCTTATCAGAGACTTTTCTGTCTTCACTGGAGGATCAACATCCTTATAGTGAGCCTGAATTTAAAGATTTGTCTTTGTCAAGGAAGGATTTTATGGTGGAACAGACAAAGGACCCTGAGTTGACAGAATTGAAAGAAAAAGCTCTCTCATGTGAGGAGATTGAAAAAGTGCCAACTGGATACTATGTCAAAAATGGAGTGTTAATGAGGAAATGGAGACCTCCTCATGTTCCTGTTACTGAGGAATGGGAAGTTATTCATCAGGTTGTTGTTCCAAAAGTTTATAGGGATGAGATTTTAAACCTGGCCCATAGTATGCCTTTGGGTGGTCATTTTGGTGTGAATAAAACTGTAGGGAAGATCTTGAAACAATTCTATTGGCCTGGTTTGAGAAAAGGTGTGGTGATGTTTTGTCGAACCTGCCACACATGTCAGATGGTAGGTAAACCAAATCAAAAACCCCCTGTGGCTCCTTTGAAACCAATTCCTGCTTTTGGTGAACCCTTTTCGAAGGTGATTGTGGACTGTGTTGGCCCCTTACCAAAGTCTAAGACTGGAAATCAGTATTTGTTAACCATCATGTGTGCCACTTCTAGATTTCCAGAGGCAATACCCCTTAGAAATATTAAGGCCAAGACGGTGTCAAAGGCTCTTGTAAAATTTTTTACCTTGTTTGGTTTGCCAAAAGAAATCCAATCTGATCAAGGTAGTAATTTTATGTCAAAAAGTTTTCAACAAATAGTCTATGAGCTGGGAGCAAAGCAGATTGTATCATCTGCATATCACCCAGAATCTCAAGGAGCTCTGGAGAGATTTCATTCTACTCTCAAAAATATGCTGAAGACTTATTGCTTTGAAAACACCAAGGATTGGGACGAAGGTATCCATTTACTTTTGTTTGCCGTTAGAGAATCGATCCAGGAGTCAATCGGATTTAGTCCGTTTGAGCTTGTGTTTGGACATAGGGTGAGAGGACCTTTGGAGTTATTAAGAGAGCAATGGGTTAATGAGGAAGTTCACTTGAGTCTGTTGGACTATGTCCAAAAATTTAAAACTCGGTTGGAGAGAGTCTGCCAGCTAGCGAGAGAGAATCTGAAAACAAGCCAGATAAGAATGAAGACATATTTTGATAGACGTGCTCGGCCTAGGACATTCGCAGTGGGGCAAAAGGTGTTGGTATTTTTCCCTAGCCAAAATAATCCCTTGCAAGCTCGTTTTTCTGGACCCTATGTTATTGAATCTCGAGTGACTGATCTAACATATATAATCAAAACACCAGATAGACGCAAGAAAACACAACTCTGTCATGTAAACATGCTAAAACCTTATTATGAGAGGGATTCAGTTGTGGCCTTGGTGGATGGTGAAAAGGTTGTTTCTAGAATGCCTGATGTTGATGTTGAGGAAGGCCAATTTAGACCAAATATTGTTCCATCGAAACTGAAAAACCAAAATATCCTGGAGAACCTTGAAACGAAGTTGGACCATTTACAAGTTTCACAAAAACAACAGATGAGAGAATTAATTTTAAAATTTAAAATTTGTTCCCAGATGTTCCAAACAGAACATCGATAATTACCCATGATGTTGATGTTGGGGATGCAAAACCAATCAAACAACACCCATATCGAATGAATGTGGAAAAAAGTAAACTTGTTGATCAGGAAATAAAATACATGTTGGAAAATGATATTATTAGACATTCTACTTCAAATTGGAGTTCGCCCTGAGTTATTGTACCTAAACCTGATGGAACTGTTAGATTTTGCACAGATTACAGGAAAGTGAATGCTGTAACAAAGTCAGATGCTTACCCTATTCCTAGAGTGGATGATTGCATAGACAGAGTGGGAAAGGCAAAATTTCTTACAAAGATTGACCTATTAAAAGGGTACTGGTGTGTTCCATTAACAGATAGAGGACGAGAGATTTCAGCCTTTGTAACCCCTTCTGGATTGTATGAATACAATGTTTTGCCATTTGGAATGAAAAATGCTCCGGCAACATTTCGAAGAATGATTAATTCAGTGATTCATGGGTTAAAACATACAGATGCCTACATTGACGACTTAGTGACTGGGAATGATACTTGGGAAGATCACATCTCTGCGTTAGAAAGGTTGTTTGAAAGACTTTCCAAGGCTAACCTTACAGTTAACTTGGCTAAAAGTGAATTTGGCCATGCCACTGTGACGTATCTTGGTTATGTTGTAGGTCAAGGCAAGCAAGCTCCTGTTCAGGCAAAAGTTCAAGCAATATCTGAGTTCCCTATTCCCACAGGTACGAGGACTGTTAGAAGATTTTTGGGAATGGTTGGATATTATCGAAAATTTTGTAAAAATTTTGCTGATATTGCTCTTCCCCTAACTAATCTTCTGAAGAAGGGAGTAAAGTTTGTTTGGACAGATTCTTGTCAAGAAGCATTTAAGAAGCTGAAAGCCATTTTATGCTACCATCCTGTGCTCAAATCACCTGACTTTGAAAAGCCATTTTCATTAGCAGTAGATGCCAGTGATGAAGCTGCAGGAGCTGTGTTGTTGCAGAAGGGTGCCCTTGATGATATTGACCATCCTGTAGCTTACTTTTCAAAGAAATTTAATGAGCATCAAAAGAATTATTCCACCATAGAGAAAGAATTACTGTCGCTTGTTTTAGCCTTGCAACATTTCAGTGTATATGTTTGCACCGCTCAGAAACCATTGACTGTGTATACAGATCATAACCCATTGGTGTTTCTGAGCCGAGTCAAAAACAAGAACAGAAGGCTGTTAAACTGGAGTTTAATTTTGCAAGAGTTTGATCTCATGATAACTCACATTAAAGGCAAAGATAATGTGATTGCTGATTGTCTTTCCCGATGTTAAATGGGAAACATGTATCTGTACTAATCTGATAGTCTGTAGTTGTGTAGCATGATAATTATTAACATTACTAACTGTATGCGCGGTTGAATTTTTCTTGGGAAAAATTTTTTTTAGGTGGGAGGTGTTATGGACTCAGTGAAAGTCCCTTTAAGATAGAGAGTGTGTGTGTATGTGTGTGTGGGGCGTGCTTACGTCAATAGAAGATAAAGGAAGTAATGACGTTGTTGAAGAAGTAAGAAGAAGAAGAAGGAGAGAGAGAGAAGGGAGAGAGACACCAGCCTGCTTGTTTTCTCTATCGATGGATGAGAAACAATAACTGTGTTTGCCACTGAAATCCATGTATGGAAGTTGGAAGTAATCCGGTGGAGTTCACTTTGTTGCTGACCTGTAGAATGAAACAGGTATTTGTGTGTGGACGACCACGGTTCGGATGCTTTTCGGGGTGAGGAAGTCACTACCGAGTAAACACTGAAGTGTCGTTTGGGTTCCATCGTGGAACATTTGGATTTCGTATGTACTCTCTCTATGTTTTTCTACATCTACATCTTATCTTCAGACAACGGTGGTTATTGAAGAAGCCCTTGCTCATGTTTCACCTTATGGCTTGCGGAACTGAACTTTAAGAACCATTCCGGAACTGGGAGTTTTGGACTTTGTCACACACACACACGAAGAGTTTAGTTTTGGGGTTAACGTTCGAGGTTTAACATTCTTGAATTCTAACAAACTAACATTTTTTTTAACTTTTATTTTACGTATTATCATAAGTAGTGATTAATAAAATAGTTTTTAACACTGAATCATGCTCAGTGTGTTTCTTTTGTTGCTGGTTTGTGACAATTGTGAGTGGAAATCTCGTTTCCGCCACCTCTGTATATACATCCTTAATCTCTTCAATTATATTCAATATATGAAATGACACCTGATGGAAAACTACTTGAACGTATAAATACACTGCATCCACTGCTTCTTTCCAATTCTACTCACGCCAAACTTTGAAAAATTCTGATGCATTTACTGAGCAGTGCAATTACCAATGTTTGTCACACACACTCTCTCTCCCTCTCTCTCCCCCACCCCACCCCTCTCTCTGTCTGTCTGTCTTTCTCCATCGTGATCCATTCATAAAAACAAAACAGGAAGAAAACAGGAATTTCCAGGAAAAAGGACAAACCGCATTCCATGTTTCAATCTTGCCGGCCTCAATGCAAATTGATGGCCTCAATTCTCAGATAAGTATTACTATCGTAGCAAAATTTTGGAACAAGAATTAATAAAACAAACAAAGCATCTGTACAGATACATTGTATTCTAGTTCAATGCAGCTCAGATTACATTTGATTGAACAGATCCCAGCTGGTTTCTAATAAACCAGCGATAAGTAATTTTTGAAAAAAACCCATGAACGGTGTTCACGGAAAAAATGTAATTTTACAATGAATTTATTTGAGGGTGTCCAAAATAGCGGTGAAATATGCACAGTCCAGTAGGAAAAGGGAACACGCTGATCATGTAGCAAATCGCACTTTGGTACATTTTCAACACTGAAACGGAATCTGGGTAATTCTGCCGGTGCGCAAACAGGGATCAGTGTCGCAAATTATCCAGTCAACATGTCCACGAATTTTGAAGCATTCTTTTACTTTCAGCTGAATGAACGTGAGATTTCTCACGATCCGATTCGTACGCTATCGGAAAAAAATATATGTTCTGTCCTTGCAGCTCTCGATAAACTGCGACTGCGACTATCTCCTGACCGTCCGGACAAAGTTTACGTGAAAGGAGAATCGATCACTTTTACTTGTGAAAGCGATATTCCACGTTCATCCACTGGGTTTTCATTGTACGGCGGCAGGGAAAGATTGGAAGTAATGCCTCAGGCAAACGGATCATGGACAAAATCGGTCAAGTTTCTCCACACGGGCAATATAACAGAGAATTACATGTGTTTTTATGGCGCAGACAGGGCGGAAAGTGAAACATTGACGATAACTGTGGTGGGTAAGTTGTTTTTACTTGTATGGATTTGAGAGAATCCTGTTCCACGTGATGACCACGGGTGGGAGGGAAATAAACAAATTGAATACTGACCTACAACATTGATGCAAAATGCTGAAAACTCTTCACCAGTTCTATCTCCAACGTTGTTGTGATCGGGTGCAATATGAAAGAGCACACACCTGCTCCCCTGTTGTTTCTGATATATATATTCTGGTATTTAATGAGAATGTAACTGGTACGGTTCGTCAGTTTGCAAATGACACCACATATGCTGGTGTAGTAAAGAAATCTTTCTGAGACTACAACAGCACGTCGGCCAACTCGAAAAGTGGCAGATCGGAGGCAGGTGGATTTTAAAGCTGACAAGTGAAAACCGATTTAGTTTGGTAAATTAACCCAGTGTCGGCATACACAGTGAATGGTCGGGCCGTAGGACATCTTCTTAAACAGACAGACAATGGGATGCAAGTCCATAGTTCTCTGAAGCTGGCAACACAGGTAGACGGGGTGGAGAAGAGGTTGTCCGGCATGCTTGCCTTCAGCGGCCGAACAAGACTTGGGATGTCATGTTTCCGATGAGAAGGAGTTTAATGGGCCTTACTTGGTGTACAGTGCACATGTCTGGTTGCCATACTGCAGGAAAAAAGTGAACGAGCTCGAATTAGTTACAGGGTTGTAGATTCATATCTCATGGAAACAGTCCGTTCGCCCCAACTGGTACATACCAACCAAGTTCCAATTTAACAACGACCCATTTGCCCGACTTTGGCCCATATCCCTCTCAGACTTTTTCTTCTCTGTGTGCTTGTCCAAGTATCTTATACATGCTGTTAATGTAACTGTCTCAACCACTTCCTCTTGCAGCTCTTTCTAAATACTGACTTTTCTCTTGGTAAAATAAAAATGCCCCTCAGCTTCCTATTAAATCTCTCCCCTCTCACCTTAAACGTATGCCCTCTAGTTCTTGATTCCCTAACCTTGGAAAACATACTGTGGGCTTTCACCCGATATTTGCTCCTCAGTAATTTCATAGACCTCTTTGAGCTCAACCCTCATTCTCTTAGGATCCAAGGAGTAAAGCCCCAGTCTGATCAACCTCGCTCCTTCGATCAGTCCATCGAATCCCGGCAGCATCCTCCTAAACCTCTGCACTCTTTCCAGCGTAATGGCATCTTTCCAATAGCAGGGTGACCAAATCTGAACACATTATTCCAAATCAAATGCGGCCTCACCAACGTCTTGTTCAACTTATCACATTCAAGAATTATCTGCATGTGTACAAGAGAATCGTGGCCTGTAGCGGCAAAGACTAAATGGGGCAATGTGGAACTGTATACGGTTGCTATTCTTCGGCTGTCCCAGAGCTGAAGGGTTCCACCGATGTTAACAACAGCTATGACGGCGTGTTTATGATTCTATGTCCGATCCCGTGAAAATGCACACATCATTTCACCTTCAGCGAGAAGCAGCTAATCAGGTAGCTGCATGACACGTTTCCTTTCATGGAACAGTGAAACGTGACAATCTCTGCAAAATAATCATTGCCATGTATTAGTCATTTACTTTGGCCCACCTTCCAAAAAGGCATGTTTTTCATATTTTTTCAATGTATAGACGTGAGATTTCCGTCCTGCTGCTCAGTTCGTAATCAGTGTAAATCCCTTTCTGTCCTTGTAGATCGTCCTGAGAAACCGAAGCTATCAGCTGACCGTGACGACAAAACATATGTGACAGACGAAGCCGCCCGTTTCACCTGCACGACAAGGTATCTCTACTCCGATTGCAGTCTTGATCTGTATAGATTCGGACAACATGTACCAACAGAAAGTAAGAAATGCACGTCCTCGTCCTATGATGCCAAGTTCACCATCACGTTCAACAGCGCTGGATCAGAAGCTTACTATTGCGTTCATGCACGGACGGTGTCTGGCAGAGTGGTATCCTCAGCACCGAGTGAAACAGTGTGGATTACTGTTGTGGGTAAGTTTCAATTTCTGCCGCTTTGAGATATTTCTGTATAAATTAATGCCCGCGCTTTGTGCCAAGCTCCAGATGGAAAGATGTCGCTCAGAAGACCAGCGAAAACTTAAAACAACCGGATTTTTATTCAGTTCTTCACCAAGTCTTTCTGCGATTTCATTAAACATAACGAGGTATCACACAATGCATCCTACTATCAGGCGCATGTCCCTTCATGCTCTCCTGAGCAGCTGATTACTGTAGCTTCTTTTTTCGTTCAGGAAGTATAATGTAGGGGCGAGCGAAGAGAAATCTGGAGTTAGACGGAGAATTTGTGCCTTCGCGACGGATCAAAATCAGAGATTTCTGTAGAACGTGGGAGTGCTGGGATAGTCTTGGAGGTACAGGGGCGTTTCGAGTCAACGTCTTCTCCTCTGTTTGTCCCACATTTGTCGCTGAACGACACGTTAACCTTCTTACTTTACAATCTGTATATGTTATACACGAACCTTTCTTACCAAACGTGACTTTTACTGTAAGTAAAATCCCTAACTTTTCTATCCCGTTTTTCATCAATTATGGAACAGTACAGCGCGGTAACAGGCCCTTCAGACCATAATATTCTGCAGAACTCATTAACTTAGTAATCAAATGCCCAACTAACCTTATCCCTTCTGCCTACACCACGTCCATATGCTCCCATTTCCTGAACATTCACGTGCCCACCTAAGAGCCTCTTAAACGCTTGTATCGTAATTGTCTCCACCACCGTCGTGTTTCCCTCAACTAGGCGCATGCCCATTCATCCTCCGAGTCCCTCAATATTGCAGACACATTTTCATTCACATGGTAGAAAATAAGATTGAGCGGAGAGAAATGTGGAGTTGCACGGAGCGAATATTGCACCGGCTTAGTTGCTCTTTACACCTCCGTCCACCCTCCTTCTGTTCAGTTGAAGATGGAATGATTCTGCGGAGAACTAATGGCAGTTCCGCGAGGAAATTCCGAGACCTCACTTTGAGTTTCTTCTAATTGTCGACTACCATGTAACCATGCCTGAATGCAAGTTCCTACCCTAAGCGCAGTTTGCCATAACTTTCTGAAAGGTAATCCTGCAGTACAAATTCCAACAGGTGAAAATTAATTCTCACAATTGAATGTGCAACTCAATTGACGTGAGTGAAGAGGAGCACTGTGAGATAAAATGGTCAACCTTAACAGGGCTTGTCATTAACAGAGCACTTTCTCTTTAGTTCAAATTCAAGTTCAAGTTAGTTTATTGTCATTCATAGATGCGATAAAAACACATGGCGGAACGAAATGTCTTTTCTCCCAGACTCACACAACAGAGGACACACATAGAACAGAAGAGATACAATTAACACAGAGAAAAATAAAAAAAAATTGCAAGTGCAAGTATTGCAAAAATGGTAAATGCAAAATACAAATTTAGTGCAGAGTTGGTGCAAAACCGAGTTGGACAAGAGAAATCCAAGCTCAGTGTGTTGTACTCATTGTATAAACACGTTCAGCAGCAGCCAAAGTTCTTATACGCCGTTGTGCAAACCAGAGCTTTTATATTTGATCTCCCGACGTGCAACACTTCACATTTGACTGGATTAAATTAAATCTGCTATTTCACCGCCCAGATCTGCAACTGATCTATATCCCGTTGTATCCTTTGCCAGTTTTCTAAGCTATCTACAACACCACCAATTTTTATACCGTCTGCAAACCTAGTCATCCACGCATTTACGTTTCAATTCAGCTCTCTCTCTCTCTCTCACACACACACACACACACAAACACACACACACACAAACACACACGCACGCACGCACACACACGAAAACACACATATATATTTATCTCACGCACAACAGAGGTCCCAATACGGATCCCTGCGGAACAACAGTTAAGGACCCGAGCCAGAATAAGTCCCATCGACCACGAAATTCTGTATACTGTGGTCAAGCCAGTTCTGAATCCAAACGCTGGATTCGCCGTGGATCCCATGCATCTTAATCTTTTGTGTGAATATCCCATGAGAACCTTGTCAAATGCCGGAATAAAATCCATTTAGACAGCATTTACAGCGCTACATTCATCAATCAACCTCGTCACCCCCTCGAAAATCCTAATCAAGTTGGTAAGACACGACTTGCCGACAGAATGTCATGCTGAATATCCCTAATTAGGCCATAGTTTTTCAATTCCTCATTAGTCCTATCCCTGAGGTTTCGCTCCAGTAACTTCCCTGCCATTGATATGAGACTCATCGATCTGTAGGTTCCTGTATTATCCGTTTTTGCCTTCTTAGATGATGGAACAGCATTAGCTACTCGCCAGTCCTCCGGGACCTCGCCTGTGGCTAGACAGGACAGGAAGATAGTGGTGAAAGCCCCAGCAATCCAATCTCTTGTCTCTCTCAATAACCTGGTGTAGAAAATATCAGGCCTTGGGGACTTGTCCGCCTTAATGTCCTTTAAGACACCCGACACCACCTCCTTGTTTATCTCGCAAAGCCCGAGGAAATGAGCACGCTCCACATTGACGTCACGGTACTTCACGTCCTTCTGCTTGGAAAATACTGATACAAAACACTCATTCAGGACCTCAGCCACATCCTTTGGCTTTTCCTTGGGTGGTACCACACCACGCCCCCCCCCCCACCGCCCCCAGTTGTCCTCTTGTTCTTGATGTATGTATAGTATGCCTTGGGATTGTCTTCAATGCAGCTTGGCAAGAAGTTTTCACGCCACGCCCTGGCTTTCCCAATTCCCTTATTTCCTTTATTTTCTGTCTCCTTTATAATATTCAAGGGCTCTGTTTGATCTTAGCTTCCTTCACCTTCCACACGTTGCATTTCTCTTCTTGACTAAATTCACCAGCTCTTTCGACATCCAAGTTTTCCTAACCTCGTCATGATTGTCCTCTCTTCTCACTGCAACAGATCTGTCCTGTACTCTGTTCATCAAGTCCATCTTAGTTTTCATTGTGCGTGACACGAACTTGCATTGCTTAGCCCTTAACCAGGCGCAAGCCCGTTCCCTCTTACTGAGTAGCTTAATATTTCAGGCACCTGTTCATTCACAAGTTGACGAGAGTGAAGAGAGTTGTACAGTTGCACGGAGCGAATATTGCACCCTATTGGTTGCTCTTTACTCCTCCGTCCACTCTCCTTCGGTTCAGTTGAAGGTGGAATAATTCTGCGGAGAAATGATGCCAGGCGGGAATTCCGGGAGCTCATTTTGAGGTTTTTCCTTAATTCTCTATTTATATGTAGCCACGCTTGAATGCAAAGTTCCAAACTAACAGCAGTTTGCCATGATTTTTTAAAAAAGTGAATTTGCAGTACAAACTCCAACAGCTGAAAATTAATTCTCACAACTTAACGTGCATCTTGTTTCACTTGTGTAAAGAGCACAGTGAGATAACATGATCAACCTGAACATGCCCAGTTTTTGTCACAGTTTGGTTCCAGATCTGTCCAGACGTGCTTCTTATATTTTGTTTGTATTGCATTCAGAGCTTTTAAATGTTTCAAGGCATCGAGTAAATGTAAAAGATGAGTGTTCTTGAATAGTTTTTCATTAATATTTGGTAGCAGTCTTAAAGCTTGAAAAGCATTCAGAGGCAGCTAAACAACGGGATTTTCACCTCAATGATGGAAGCATTTTCCAACGCAGATTACACGAGAGACATTTGTTTCTTAATCATAAACGTCGTGGGTATGCGGATGAGTGTCAAAGAAAATGAGATTTCAGTTTACCTACAGCACAGTGACGTCGTGAGCACATCAGTACATATCCATAACTGCGCCGTCTTTTAGTCGGAGCATTCAATGCCGTATATAGCCATAAGGAAACGATCAGGAGCTTTAAAAAAAATTCACGTTTGCGCTACTGAAGGCTGGATCTAGTGTCAGGGTTGGTTTGAGGAAGTTTCTAAAAGGGAAAGTGGTGACACGCGGAGAAAGTAATGCCACAGATGTTATATTTAGCTTCTCAGAACAGGTGAGGTTCGCATGAACTGGAAAATTAAAGAGAAGAGTAATTCGTCATAAATATGTATTTGGTGCATTCGGAATTCGAGTTTAGCTTTCTTCAATGAAACAGAAACTGTTTAAATCTTCCAATTTTTACAAAACATCCATGTCACAAATTAGCCAAATATGAATGATGGGTTCGTCATCGTCTGTTCAGATTTCCTTTCCGTTCTTCCAGATCCTCCTGGGAAGCCACGACTGTCACCTGACCGTGAGGATAAAATATATCTTAGAGACGAAGAGGTTATTCTTACTTGCGAAACCTTCCATTCATCTTCAGTCAGGAGTGTTAGCCTCTGTACTGTGCGGCACCTTGTGCAAAGAAAACGCAGTGAAGACATTTCGTCGCCATACTCTGTCGTGTTTACCATCTCGGACACGAGTCATGGGTCAGAGAATTACTTCTGCACTTATACACTGAACAGGTCAGGAAGAGAGGTTGTTTCACAGCCGAGTGAAAGGGTGAAGATAACGATCGTGGGTAAGTTTCACTTTCTACTGAACCAAGATATTTCTGCATTATTGATGTCCATTCTTTACTTGAAAATATATCGGTAAAAAGATTTATTTTCAAAGGTCTGACTATAATATCAAGATATCTGCTTCACATCTTTTCGTTCAACTGTCCACACCGCGGCTCCTCCTGCTCTCCCAGATAGCGTGTTGCTTCAGACACGTTTTGCACGCAAGAGCTGTAAAATAAAGGTGAATCAAGATAAAGGGGAAATGAGGCAGAATAGAATTAGACTGCGTTACTTGCTCTTCGCAACTCGTTTCATCTTCTGTCGGTTTAGCTCCGGTTGAGCGGAGCTCTCAGTCCGGGCTTTTTCATGTTTTGGACTCCCAGGCAGGTTGTGTTTAATGCAAATTCCTGAACTAACAAAATTTTATGCCGTTTACCAAGCCGCCGTTAAAATGTGTGTTAAATCGAAATACAACAGAGGTAGGGAATTCAAACAGACAACATTTTGTCTGTGCCATTGAAGGTGACCAAATGTGAAATGAGAGAATAGACTTAGTCATTTTGCTGCAGTATAATTTCTTCAGCTTTTTTTTGAGCGTTTGCATTATTTTCGGTTTACTTAAAAATTCAACATTCTCACTGTGAGGCAGAATACAAGGTTCTCAGCAAGATTCCTGGCAGGGTGGAGGAACAGCGTAATGTTGGGAGTCCACGTCCATGGATCCCTCAAGGTTGCTGGGCAGGTTGATAGGTTTATGAAGAAGGCGTATGGAGCATTGGCCTTCATCAGTCGGGGTACTGAGGTCAAGAGCCGCCAGGTAACGTTGCAGCTCTATAAAACTCAGGTTAGACCACACTTGGAATATTATGTTCAATTCTGGTCGCCTCATAACAGGAAGGATGTGGAAGCTTTCGAGAGGGTGCAGAGGAGATTTACCAGGATGTGGCCTGGAATGGAAAGCGTGTCTTCTGAGGACAGGTCGAGTGAGCTGGAGCGAAGGAGGATGAGAGGAGATGATAGAGGTGTACAAGATGATAAGAGGCATAGATAGAGTGGACAGTCATAGACATTTCCAGGGTGACAATGGCTAACACGAGGGTGCATAATTTTAAAGTGATTGGAGGAAGGTGTAAGGGGGATGTCAGGGTAAGTGTTTTATACACAGAGTGGTGGGTGCACGGCACGCACTGCCGGCAGAGCTTGTGGGGGCATATATATCAAGGACATTTAAAACCTCTTAGATACCCACTGAATGATTGATAAATGGAGGGTAATGTGGGGGGCAAGGGTTATATAGATCTTAGAGCAGGATAAAATATCGGCACGACATCGTGGGCCGAAGGACCTGTACTGTGCGGTCATGTCCCATGTTCTGTGATATCATTCGTCGTAAAGACTGGGATATATTTGAACGGCGAGACAGTGACACTTACTTGCACAGTGACGGGACCCAATCCCGGCTAGATCCAATTTCCAAGCATAATAAATGGCTTCGCCAGAATCAAATCACCACAAAGGACAACACAGGAACATTCCCGGTCACGGGAACAAAGTAGGGAGGGTATAGCAATGAGCTAACGGAGCCCTGGTGAAACACAAGCAAATAACATCCAAGCCAAGTGAGCACGTAAGGCTCATAATGGTAGGTGAGTGACGAGGAAAATGGATTATTTCCGTCAATGTTCATGGTATTTCATACTTGATCAAACAATTCTAGTGTCAATCCCAAGCTTTTTTGTTCGGACTTCGTTGAAAGCTGTCATTTGCTCTGCCTTTTGAAAGGATCTTGGTGACATTTAGCTCAAAACACTCCCACCGTTGTTGCAATGATAAGACGAGCGGAAAATCCAACGAGTCTTCCAGAAGGTTCGGATTCCTTTTTGACGGCAATGCATTTGGGCTGGGCTCACAATGCAAAGTCCAGAAGGCATTTCGTCTGATATTAAATAGGGCCGAAGATGGTTTCGCTATTGACGAATCCATGACGCTCAATTCACTTCAGACGGCGATCTCATCACCATCTCAGCAGTCAAGTTGCCCATCAGAGTATGTTTGGTTTCGGTTCTGGCATTGGTTTACTATTGTCACTTGTACCGAGGTACAGTGAAAAACCTATCTTGCACACCGTTGTTACAGACAATTGTATTAAACAGTGCTTGGGGTGGTTCAGGGTAAAAACAATAACAGAATATAGAGTCAAGTGTCACAGCCACGGTGTATGTGCAGTGCAGATAGGCAATAAGTTGCAAGGTCATAAGAAGGTAGATTGTGAGATCAAGACTATCTCATTGTATGAGGGAACGGTTCAATAGTATTTAGCTGTCGAATTGAAGCTCTCCTTGAGCCTGGTGGTACGTGCTTTGAGGAGTTTGTATCCTCTGCCCGGTGGCAGGGGGAGAAGAGAGAATGTCTGTGGTGGGTGGGGTCTTTGATTATACTGGCTGCTTCCCCAAGGCAGTGAGACGTCTCGACAGAGTCTATGGAGGGTAAGCTGGCTTTCGTGATGTGCTAGGCTGTGTCGACAACTCTCTGTTGTTTCTTGCGGACCCGTGCCGAGCAGTTGCCGTACCAAGCCGTGATGCTTCCAGACAGGATGTGTTCTATGGTGCATTGGTAAAAGTTGGTGAGTGACAAAGGGCACTTGCCAAATTTCTTCAGCCTTCTGAGGAAGGAAAGTCGCTGATGATCTTCTTGGCCGTGGCGTCTTCGTGGTTGGATTAGGACATGGAATTGGTGATTTTCACTCCCAGGAACTAGAAGCTTTCAACCCTCGCGACCTCAGCACCATTGAATTAGACAGATATATGTGCACATTCCCCCTTCCTGAATTCAATGACCAACGCTATTGCTTTGCCGACATTGATAGAAAGGTTGCTTTCGTAACACAATGTCACAAAGCTCTCTATCTCCTTCCTATACTCCGACTCATCGATAGTTGAGACCCTGCGGTGGTATCATATGCAACCTTGCAGATGAAGTTAGAGTAGAATCTATGCGAATTAACATCCAAGCGATGTAACATTGTGACGCTTACGATAGCCGCTGGGTATAGTGAAACGTGATTCCTTCCATGTATGTCCAGAGACCTCGAAATTCTGGCTTTCATCACGGGCAGTTTACTTCTGACGGAAAGATGTCACTTGCCCTGGTGTTGAAAGGACCACAGTAACATTAAGTCCTGGCAGTTATTGCCAACAAAGCGGTCAACAGAGATATGCAGTCACCCGTGCCGTTATTTAAGTTGTTCCAAGCCTGGGAAGAAATTATCTTCAGTTGGTAACACAAGACATGGAAGTTAACACATTCCGTCCCCAATGGTTATCCCTCACTTCACACACCGCACTCATCACCAGCACTCCAGCCAAAGCGACACTGTTACCTTTCCCACCATTATCGAAGTTACCCTTCGGTATCTTGGGTACACTCGGATGATATTTAAAATTCACGTTCACAGAGAAGGAGCATGTGGTGTCAGTACCTAATCTGCCCGACGCTGAAGAGGAACGTATGCCTCAACTTCCCCCTTCTTTCAGAGTATGGTTGACATTTGATTCAGGTCAATCGATCCCCCGAGCCCGGACTTGGAGTGACAGAGTCAAAGAACCAACGAGCCATACAGCACGGAAGCAGGCTCTTCGGCTCAACTAGCTCGCACCCCCCAATGACAACCAGAGGTTACGCAACATCTCTGTGTAACTCAGGCCCCCAGTTCCAGGAAACATTCTGGTAAATCGTTTCTGAACACTTTTCACCTTAATAACATATTTTCCAGAGCAGGGAGACCGAAACTGCATGTAGTTCTCCAAGTGCGGTCTCACCAACGTCTCCTATAACTGCAACATGACTTGCCATCTCCTGTAGTCTGACTGATGAAGGCTAGCGTGCTAAACGCGCTCTTCACCACCCTATCTATCCGTGGCTGCACTTTCAGCGAACTGTGCTCTTGCACTTCTCAGTCCCTCTGCTCCAGAACACTGCCCGGGGCCCTACCATTCACTATATTATTCCTACCCTGGCTTGATCTCCAAACTCTATTTCTTCGTTCTCTCCAAAGGAAATTTCACGTTTAGTATTTGGGGAAACTCCATGTTAATTCGAAGTACGGTTTCCCGGTTCCCAAACGGCTCTCGGACAATTTTTATGTGCCTTCGTTTTTATTGGTGGGGGATGGGTGGGTTGATACGCAAACTCAACGTTGAATTTGCATTAAAACTAGATCGTACGAGACGTTGAAACCGTCTCATTTTCCTTCCATCCCTCAAGAAATTTCACTTTCAGTATTTGGGGAAAACCCACTTTATTTTCGACGCGTGTCTCCACGTTTTTCCAAATGGAAGATTCAATTTTATGTTCCTGTTTCAGTTCTGGAGGGGTACCAACAGTCGAGGAAACTATTTGCATTGAAAGAGATGAGTGACTGAGCACTCGGTGCACGGCATAAATATCAGTGTTTCGTTTCTCCACACCCCAATGTGCATCCAATCCATTTTATCATAGCTGTGGACGTAACTCCAACCATATCATTTGACCAGCTGGCTGGGGTGTATTTGAAAGGAGTGACAGTAACACTTAGCTGTAACGTGAAGGGTCTCAGTACCGTCAATATCTACTTTTACAAAGATAATATGCATGTTCTCCAGAACCAAATCACCAAAGGGAATCCTGCAACATTCATTGTCACTGGGAATCACCACTGCAAATACACAGAGCGGTTTCAATTCAGGCAGATAACATCCAGGCCCAGTGACCGTGTGACAGCCAGAGTAGCACGTGAGAGGTTCTTTCTTCTTTCGCCCTGAAAGAAATGGCATGTTTAGTATCTGGGAGAAGTCCATGTTCTTTCGATGCGCGTTTCCCCGATTCCCCAAATAGCACGTGAAAAATTGTTTGGTGCCTTCCTTTCCTTTTTTGAGCTGGGTCGTGTACGGAAAGTCGACGTTAGATTTGCATCTAAAAAGAGTAATCATTGAAACCCCACCACACAACAGAAACATTAATGTTCACTTCCTTCCATTTCTATTTTATTGCAGATGCGGAAATCACTCCAAAGATATCATTTGATAAAGCGACTGGGGTGTATTTGAAAGGCGAGAGAGTGACGCTTATCTGTACAGTGACTGGCGTGAATAGCTATCGTATCAAATTTTACAAAGATAATCGGTGGCTTTACCAGAATCAAATCACCACAACGGGCAACACTGGAACCTTCACCGTCACAGAGATCAGCCAGGAAGGAGAGTATCAATGTGACTACAGAGCCTGGGTTAAATCTAGGGATGTAACATCCAAGCGAAGTGACAGTGTGACGCTTACAATAGCCGGTGAGTAATGTGGAAAGGTAATTACTTCAATGTATGTCCAGGGCCTTCGAAATTCTCGCGTTGATCCCGGGCTGTTTATTTCTTACGGAAAGATTGAACGCCCTGCTGTTGAAAGGACCACAGTAACATTTAGTCCTGGCAGCTGTTGCCAACGAATCGCTCAACAAAGATATGCAGTCACCCGGGCCATTATTTAATTTAGAACGAGTCTGGGAAGAAATTATCCTCAATTGGCAACACAAGATTTGGAAGTCATCAGTTCCGTCCCCGATGGTAAGACGTCACTTCACACACCTCACCCATCTAGAGCCCTCCAACCAAACCCCCAATGTTGCCTTTCCCACCGTTATCAAAGTAACCCTTCGGTATCTTGGGTATACTCAGATGATATCTAATATTCACGTTCACAGAGGAGGAACATGTAGCGTCAGTACCTAATCTGCCCGACGCTGAATAGGAATGTTTGCCCCAACTTCCCCCTTCTCTCAGGGTATGGTTGACATTTTCTTCAGGCCTATCAATCCCCGAACCTGCGCCGGCTGACGAGGACTTGGAGTCACAGAGTCAAAGAACCATAGGGTAATACAGCACGGAAACAGGCTCTTCGGCCGAACGATCTCGCTCCGGCAATTACACCTAGAGGTTACGCAACATCTCCTTGTAACTCAAGGCCCCAGCTGCAGGAAACATCCTGGTAAATCTATCCTGCACTCGTTCAGGTGTAATAACATATCTTGTGCAGCGGGGCGACGAAACTGTACACAATGCGACAAGTGCGGCCGCACCAACGTCTCTTATAACTGCAACATGACTTCCCAACTCTTGTACTCTGAGTGATGAAGGCCAGTGTACTAAACGCGCTCTTCACAACCCTATCTATCTGTGGCGGCACTTTCAGCGAATCGTGCTCTTGCACTCCTCTGTCCCTCTGTTCCACAACACTCTCCAACGTTTAAATGCCATTCCTCTCTTTCCTCAAGTGTGCAACTCTGAATTGTAGAAAATACTGTTGCTGAAATGTATGGAGACCCATGATAGAGTTTCATGGTTTAGTTCATCGCAATTGCATGTAAACCCTGTGGTGTTGTTGAGGAAACGTTTTGACATTTCTCCCCATCTGTCCTGGGAAATGTCCAGAATTGTTCTCTCTGACATTGCTCTATCATTTTGAATTGCATCATTTGTTCGAATTGACTACAATCACTGTTGAATATTAAATTACAATCCTCACAATGCGTGTGTTCAATCCCATCAGCGACCATCCCCCAGAGGTTAACTGCCCTTATGACCTTTGGTATTCTTCTCCACGCGTCCCACCACATGTCTGAGTTGATTGTGTTACTGAAATGTTGCCTTGTTTCCACACCCAATGCTGGGGTTTAAGAAGTATCAATGTGTTTCAGACTGCTCCAACCGTCTCCCTTTGATTTACAGATCTGCCCAGACCAAGTATAACAGTGGATTCCAATGAGGTTCGTCAAGGGGAACATGTTACCTTCAACTGTACAAGTCCACGGCAGAGGGCAAACTCGACATTCTACCTCTACAGGCACTGGGGATCAAACTACTCGGTTGTCCAGTTCGCGACCGCACAGACCAACTCAGTCACATTCACCATCAGAGCTCCATATGGCTACAATAGCGGAAACTACACCTGTGGTTACGAAGCTACTGAGGGCGGAAGGGAGCTAAAGTCGGCGCAGAGTGATTCTGTACATTTGTCTATAACAGGTGAGTAAAATTCCCAGTCATGCAGCTGTGCCATGGCGGAGTTTGCACAAAATTTCATCAGTTACCCATTGTGTACAACTTATTTCGTTCCACTGAGATCAATCTAATTCAAGAACACTGCCGTCTCTGTGAGGCCAGTGAAGCAATATGGGTGGACTCGTGAAATAATTCATTTCAAGAGGACGAGAATATGAAAACAAGGATGTAATGCTGAGGCTTTATACTGTGTTGGTCAGACCACATTGGTCAGACCACATTTGGAGTATTGTGAGCAGTATTGGGCCCCATAGCGAAGGATGGATGTGCTGGCACTGGAGAGGGTCCTTTGGAAGTTTACAAGAATGATCCCGGGAATGAAAAGGATATTGTGTTAGCAGTGTTTGATGGCTCCATGACTCTGTAACTGACGGTATGAACTTCTGTTCCAAGACTTTTGTCAATTCCATTTGAACTATATTGTTTATCTTTCTGTGCTTGACGAAGTCCCAGACACTGTTTCTCCAACCATAGAGGCTTCCACATCTGATGAGATTTTATTTATCCGTGTTCTGTTGTCCTGTTCTGTGAGCCCACTTCGCAGTTTCTTTTAGTTATATTTCAGTTTCAAACTAAAGAGGCTGACAAACAATAACACTTTCACATCCGCAATAACGGTCACCGGATCATTGAATGCCTGCAATATGAATATTGGAAGGACTGAAATTTAGCAGAGCAAACCAGTGGGAATATAACATGAGAGACTGGAGGTTATGGTGCAAATAGGAACGACACTGGTTTGTCTGCAGGTGTAGTATTAAATGCAATTCTGGTCTCAAAACTATTGGAGAAGTCAGAAAGGAGATTGACAGGATGTTATCCCAGATGGAGTGTTTCAGTAATGCGGAAAACCGAGATGGACGGTTTTCCTCGAGTAGAGGAAGGGGGCAGATAGTTCAAGTGTACAGAATTATAAAGGACAGAGATGGGGCAGAACATTAGAAACATTTCACCTGAGGAGAGAGGTCGAAAGCCAGAGCGCAGAGAATTAAGGTGAGAGGGAGGTAATGAATCTCACAACGGTTAACAAATAGCTGCATGAACACTTGAATCGCTGAGACATGGAAAGCTACCGGGGAATTTTGCTGAAGCGAAACGAATGCTCTGGATGGGTAACTGATGGCTGGCATGGGGAGCCGAGCGGCTTCTTTCTGTGCTGTAAGCCTGTGACTCTACGACCCTATCAGACCACTTCTCTCAAAATTTTCCAATGCATTCTTTTCCGCTTTTCGATGCTATCAGCATCCGCCGTAACTGCGAGATTTTGAGATGAATAGCTGTATCCACTATTCTTCCGAAGACGAACCCAAATCACCAATGACTTCAATTGAATCGGTTGGCGTGGGCGGAGATGGGAAGAAATCGCTCAGGTGCATGACCATTAGGGGAAAAGCCTGCTGCGGAGTCTGAAATAAAAACTAAAAACGGTGCCAACACAGAGGAAGTCAGGCAGCATCTGTGGAAACAAAGAGACGCTGACCGATTCAGCCAAGTGACCCTTCAACCTTCGGCAATGTCTGCTCTGAGAGTGTCAGTTGAGCTGACGCAGCGAGTCAGCAAATATTCACAGGCTGATTCTTCAGTTGTTGTTGCCCACGTTTCCCCCTCCCTGCCACCCCGCCCGACGTGCTGACACTGAGGGGAATGGTCTGAGATCTATAGAATTTAGAAGAGCGAGAGGTGCTCGCTTTAAAATGCAGGACATACTCACGGGTCTTGACAGCTTGTATACAGGGAGAAAGTATCCCGTTACTCCAGTGTCTCAAGATAGATGTCGAATAGGTAGGACTGCGCTGAGCAGCAAGATCCTTGGCTGGATGGTTTCTCGTTCAGACATTGTCCTAATTTAGCCTGAACCCTTCCAGGTGGCAAACTAAGGTAAAGCTCACAAAAGAGTATGACAGGTAACTGCCTTAAAAATATATTAAACGCCAACAACGATTCACCTTTATACAATATTTGACCTTTAACTTTTCTTTCTGACATCACTCTAATACTTAACTGTAAACCTGCTCGCATTCTTTCTCTCTGCCTCTGTCGCTCTGTCTCTCTTTCTCTCTGTCTCTGTATCTACCTCGCTCTCTATGACTCTCTCTCAATGTATCGCTTTCTCTGTCCGATTTACTTTCAAATGCAACAAATAACCCGCAATCTTTGAATTAACATTTCGTTTTCTTTCTGTTTGTGTCACCGAACCCTGTGTGAGCCACAGAAGGATACTGAAAGCCCAGTGCCCAGTTTTAGTACAATGACGACATTTTGATTGGGATTTTCTGCAGCAATCTATAATTTGGTAACTTGTTAGTGAGCATTTCTCGGATACTCTCTCTGGCGAAAGCCCAAAGCAGACAGAACTGGAAGCATTTCTACGATGACTTCTTACTTTGTTGTGTTACGGACTCAGTGAAAGTCCCTTTAAGATAGAGAGTCTGTGTGTATGTGTGTGTGGGGCGTGCTTACGTCAATAGAAGATAAAGGACGTAATGACGTTGTTGAAGAAGTTAGAAGAAGAGAGAGAGAGAGAAGGGAGAGAGACACCAGCCTGCTTGTTTTCTCTATCGATGGATGAGAAACTATAACTGTGTTTGCCACTGAAATCCATGTATGGAAGTTGGAAGTAATCCGGTGGAGTTCACTTTGTTGCTGACCTGTAGAAGGAAACAGGTATTTGTGTGTGGACGACCACGGTTCGGATGCTTTTCGGGGTGAGGAAGTCACTACCGAGTAAACACTGGAGTGTCGTTTGGGTTCCATCGTGGAACATTTGGATTTCGTATGTACTCTCTCTATGTTTTTCTACATCTACATCTTATCTTCAGACAACGGTGGTTGTTGAAGAAGCCCTTGCTCATGTTTCACCTTATGGCTTGCGGAACTGAACTTTAAGAACCATTCCGGAACTGGGAGTTTTGGACTTTGTCACACACACACACGACGAGTTTAGTTTTGGGGTTAACGTTCAAGGTTTAACATTTTTGAATTCTAACATACTAACATTTTTACTTTTATTTTACGTATTATCATAAGTAGTGATTAATAAAATAGTTTTTAACACTGAATCATGCTCAGTGTGTTTCTTTTGTTGCTGGTTTGTGACAGTTGACATTGAGACACAAGAGGGTCCGGAACAAACGTTTGTGCTCACATAAGGAATATTTCAGGATTTTCTTTCTATCTTACAATCTGTAGTTGAAGCCCTGCACCTTGAAATGGGTGATTGCGATCAATGTTGTTATTTTTGGCTCAGCTTTTGAGCTCCATTGGATAGAAAGTCTAACTGTCAGCATTAACAGCACAGGCTAACCTGGATATATTTTGTGCATTCTTTCTCCTTTAGCTAACTCTGGTCTGGCCTGGATTATACCTTTAGCTGTTTTAACTCTGGTCATACTGAGTACACTGCTGGTCGTCTACATTTGGAAAAAAGGTTAGTTAACGCATGCGGGGGAATCCCATGGGACCGCATCTGGGTGCACGCTTTGTTCACCTCTGCCCACGAACAATTCACCAGTAAGGGGTGGTTATTTTCTGGCAAAATTAACAAGATATTAGGCTTCTACAGGGAAAGCATCAAAGTTAAAATCTGAAGAAGTTTTTGCAGGTGTTTAGAATAAAAAAGTTTCCCCAACTCCGGATACCACTCAGTATGAATTTTGCAGAGGTGGCGAAAAGCAGTCCCGTTAACCAGTTGACTTTTCGTCATGAAATAACATGTTGTCTTCGGCAATGTAATCTTGGAAAATGGCAGACGATAATATAGAGCAAAATGAACAAGGCTGTAGCTGGCAGATTGTTGCCTCAGAAATCCCACGTTCGATTATTTCCGGTGATGCTTCCGTGGGGTTTGCACTTTCTGATTGTGACCAGGTGGGATTCCTCCAGATGGCCCTGTTCCTCCCTCATTCCTCTGATGCGTAACTCATCGGGTCATTTGGCTACTCTAAGTTGTCCCTGAAGTGTAGATGATGGGGTAGAATCCAGGAGAGACTTAGAGGGAATGTGGGAAGATAAATTATAATTGGTGGTAGAGGGCGCTGAATCGTCGATATACACTCGATGAGCGGCCGGGCCTTCTTTTCTATGAAACTATGACTAACTTTTCGCTTTTTCCTAGTCTGGATGAAAAAAGGATCTTCTTCTGGAAAGGGAATTCTTTCTCTCTCGGCAGATGCTGCCTGACACGCTGAGTGTCCCAGTATCTTCTGATCTGTGTTATTGCGACTTTTCGCCTCAGCAATTCACCCCTTATCTTAACCCATCGTTTACACCTTCTTCTGGGTTAATCTAAGTCTTCCATGTTCCTGAAACACTTCGATTTATGGCAGCTTTATTTGCGGCAAGGGGCATAAATTCCAGATTTGCAAATATGTTCCCACTGTGTAAACAACACATTCATTTTCCTTTTAACTTCTGTTTCACATCTGCATCGGTCACAGGGAAGATCAGAAGCCGTGGGGAAATGAGGTGAGCGCATATTTTCAGCGGAACTGTGTGCAAACAATCGGCATTTTTGTTTTCTGAACTGCTTGCAGTACGTATTCATAAACATTTCATAACTCGTTAACATTCCGGTCCGGCTGAACAGGAGTAACCTTAAATCTTACATGATTTGGAAAACAAATCTCTTTTATTTTATTTTGTTCGACTAAGGTTCATTGCTTCACATTTTCTGCAGTTTGTGTAATTTGCACTAATCCGCTCATGTCGCTTTGAATACACTGGGCAACCTTAAAAATCACGCCCTGCATAATATGCAGTATACTAACCTGAAACCTGTTACCAGCAAACTTCAACACCTTGCACCATTTGTCAGATAATAAAGATGACTAAAATGTTGACTTGTGTTGTTTCAAGGGTCAATCTGCCTCCAGAGGTTCAAACTCATGACAACGTCGTCTGTAAGTGTAATTTCGCTTTTCTTATAGAAATTCAGACCGGCTATTGTCTGTGTTTCACTTGTTTCAAACATCAGAAAGAATACCGATTTACTCATTGAATACGTCATTTCTGTACAGCCGCCGTCTGTGAATCTGCTGTGAGTTGCATTCAACACCAAATCCTCAAATCAAGTCCACGATCTCAATCCAAAACCCTGCAGACGTTAGCAGTTGTGCGCTTGTCGCTCAGTTAACCTCGGGGTGAAATTTGGATGCAATACTGCATTGTGTTCGGGAAACGAACTTTTCAGAAAGTCCCAGAAATACTCAGCACGTCACTGCAGCATCTGGGGATTGGGCTCTGAGATGAAACGTTAAATCTGTTTCTCTTTCCACAGATGCTGCCGACCTGCTGAGTGCTTCCAGCATCTTAGATTTCATATTCCCTGCATTTGCAGATTACTTTCCCCATTGGTACATGGGTATTACAGTCTGATGTGCAAATGAAGAGATGAGATTTCTAAAGCATCGTCTTCGCCCGACTAATTTCACCCCATACTTACTGCAAAAGGGAAGGAGTCCATTATTCCCCATGTCAGATCCCAATCGATCAGCCCATCAGTTCCATCCAACCTTTTGTTTCATCTCCCTGCCACGAATTCTCGCTCCTTTATGCCACTAATTCCCTGTGGACTAGAACATAGAACATTGAATATTACAACACAACAAGGCCCTTCGACCCAAGATGTTGTGCCGACATTTAATCCTTCTGTAATATCTATTTAGCACGTCCCTCCCACAACAAGCCCTCCATTTTGTATCATCCACGTGCCTTCCTAAGAGTCTCTTAAACGTCCCTAATGTATCTGCCCACAAAGGCTCTTCCGGCAGCGCGTTCCACGCACCCACCACTCTCTGTGTAATCTTGGAAAATGGCAAACGATAATATAGAGCAAAATGAACAAGGCTGTAGCTGGCAGATGGCTGCCTTAGAAATCCCACGTTCGATTATTTCCGGTGATGTTACCGAGGTGTTTGCGCTTTCTGATTGTGACCAGGTGGGATTCCTTCAGATGGCCCTGTTCGTCCCTCACTCCTCTGATGCGTAACGCATTGGGTCATTTGGCTACTCTAAATTGTCCCTGAAGTGTAGATGATGGGGTAGAATCCAGGAGAGACTTAGAGGGAATGTGGGAAAATAAATTATAATTGGTGGTAAAGGGCGCTGAAAGGTCGACATACACTCGATGAGCTGCAGGGCCTTCTTTTCTATGAAACTATGAACTTTTATTCACTTTTTCCTAGTGTGGATGAAAAAAAAATCTTCTTCTGGAAACGGAATTGTTTCTGTCTCGGCGGATGCAGCCTGACACGCTGAGTGTCCCAGTATCTTTTGATTTGTGTTATTGCGCTTTTCGGCCTCAGCAATGCACCTCTTATCTTAACCCATCGTTTACACCTTCTTCTGGGTTAATCTAAGTCTTCCATGTTCATGAAACACTTCGATTTATGACAGATTTATTTGCGGCAAGGGGCATAAATTTGAGATTTTCAAAGATGCTTCCCACTGTGAAAACAACACATTCATTTTCCTTTTAACTTCTGTTTTACATCTGCAGCGGTCACAGAGAAGATCAGAAGCCGTGGGGAAATGAGGTGAGTGCATATTTTCAGCAGAACTGTGTGCAAACTATAGGCATCTTTGTATTCAGAACTGCTTGCAGTACGTATTGATAAACATTTCATAACTCGTTAACATCCCGGTCCGGCTGAACAGGAATAACCTTAAATCTTACATGATTTGAAAAAAAGTCTCTTTTATTTTATTTTGTTCGACTAAGGTTCATTGCTTCACATTTTCTGCGGTTTATGTCATTTGCCTTTCTTCGAATATTCACTGATCTGCTCATGTCGCTTTGAATACACTCGGCATCCTTAAAAGTCACGCCCACCTATTCCTGCGTAATATGCAGTATACTAATCTGAAACCTGTTAACAGCAAACTTCAACACCTTGCAGCCTTTGTCAGATAAGAAAGATGACTAAAATGTTGACTTGTGTTGTTTTAAGGGTCGATCCGCCTCCAGAGGTGCAAACTCATGGCAACGTCGTCTGTAAGTGTAATTTCGCTTTTCTTATATAAAGTCAGACCGGCTATTGCCTGTTTTCACTTGTTTCAAACATCAGAAAGAATACGGATTTACTCATTGAATACGTCTTTTCTGTACCGCCGCCGTCTGTGAATCTGCTGTGAGTTGCATTCAACACCAGATCCTCAAATCAGGTCCACGATCTCAATCCAAAACCCTGCAGATGTTAGCCGTTGTGCGCTTGTCACTCAGTTAACCTCGGGGTGAAATTTGGACGCAATACTGCATTGTGTTCGAGAAACGAACGTTGCAGAAAGTCCCAGAAATACTCAGCACCATCCTGCAGCATCTGGGGATTGGGATATGAGCTGAAACGTTGAATCTGTTTCTCTTTCCACAGATGCTGCCGACCTGCTGAGTGCTTCCAGCATCTTAGATTTAATATTCACTGCATTTGCAGATTACTTTCGCCATTGGTACATGGGTATTACAGTCTGATGTGCAAATGAAGAGTCGAGATTTGTAAAGCATCGTCTTCGCCCGACTGATTTCACCCCATACTAACTGTAAAAGGGAAGGAGTCCATTATTCCCCATGTCAGATCCCAACCGATCATCCCATCAGTTCCATCCAACCTTTTATTTTATTTCCCTGCCACGAATTCTCGCTCCCTAATGCCGCTAATTCCCTGTGGACTAGAACATAGAACATTGAATATTACAACACAGCAAGGCCCTTAGGCCCACGATGTTGTGCTGACATTTAATCCTTCTGTAATATCTATCTAACACGTCCCTCCCACAACAAGCCCTCCATTTTGTATCATCCACGTGCCTTCCTGAGAGTCTCTTAAACGTCCCTAATGTATCTGCCCACAAAAGCTCTTCCGGCAGCGCGTTCCACGCACCCACCACTCTCTGTGTAAAAAACCTACCCCTGACATCCCCCTTATACCTTCCTCCAATCACCTTAAAATTATTCCCCCTCGTGTTAGCCATTTTCGCCCAGAGGAAGAAAAAGTCTCTGACTGTCCACTCGATCTCTGCCTCTTCTCATCTTGTACACCTCTATCAAGTCACCTCTTATTCTTCTTCTCTCCAAGGAGAAAAGCCCTCGCGCACTCAACCTTTCCTCATAAGACATTCTCTACGATCCATCGGTCATTGAACATTACAGCACAGCAAGGCCCTTCGCCCTACGATGCTGTACTGACATTTAATCCTACTGATGATTCCTGGTAAACCTCCTCTGCGCCCTCCCAAAATCTTCCACATCCTTGCTATGATAAGGCGACTAGAACTGAACAGAATATCCAAGTGTGATCCAACCAGAGTTCAATTTCCCACTTAAGCGGGAATGAAAATTCGGGAAGTCAGGTGCAACAACTCCTTGGGATGTCGGAGGAAACCGCAGCACGGGGAGGGAATGCACAAAATGAAAAGAGATCATGTGCACATTTAAGACTGATATAGAAGGGATGTGGCATATTAAACTGACCATGTATAGGAAAAGATTGGCTTTTGCAATGAGAAAACAAGGGTACAAATGACGATACCAATATTACCAATCTCGGTGTCAGACCATCAGGCGCGCAGAAACAAGGCTACTTGTGATCTTCAACTGAAGGCTATCTCCCCTGAACAAGGTCACACCGAATTGCATCAATCCCAGTCAGAAAGTTATGCTGTCACGGGAAGTAGTGGTTAGGCCTCCACATCAGAACTTCAGCTGTCTGTTTTCCATCCTGAACTCCGGTTCTCTCTGCGCAGATTTTGCACGTTCTCGCTGTATCCGCCTACGTTTGCCAAGGCGTTCTGGTTTCCACCCACATACCAAAGATGTGCCTTTTGGGGCATCAGTCGCCCATTTGAATTTACCCTGGAATGTAACTGAAGGGTGGAGTTTGCCGAGGTGGTGCAGTGGTGGGTGAAGTCGAGAATGTGTGAAGAAGAGTTACCTGAAATCTTAGAGGCTGATCAGGATAACTCTGTGAACCAGACCAACTTGATGGACGGCGATGGTTTTCATCCAGCCCGGATGAAAATATAGAAAACCGATGTTTAGTCGTTGACAATCGAAGCAGAACATCATGACCAAATAAAACTTGCTCTCTGAGAGTCTTGTCTTTGTCATGGAAGTATTAAAATGCTGTTAGTGATCGATGCATTTTTCTTATTTGTACCACAGATGCCGACCTAAAGATGAAACCTCTCCCGAAGAAACGCAAAGTGAGTTAAAAACGAGTCCTCCATGCAATCTTATAACTCAATGGTTCGCTGCCAGAAAAAAAGGTCCAAATACTATCTGTCCATTGCCACTCTTGCCAAGAGACCTTCCTGGTCTTAAGGAGAATATTCATGGTTTTATCTCAATCCAGTAAATCCTGAAGGACTAAGAGGGATGAGTGTTCAGGTGGGGATAGGAGTTAAATGGTTATTTGTTGGTTTTAACCGAATAAATAAGTCACCCCCTTAGGAACAATGCTTCTGTAACCTGTCAGGCTGTGACACCTCTGGGTTTGGGACAATCGCTGTTTCCTGCCCGAATTTTTGCATTCGGGGATTTGCAGACAATTCCCGCCAGTTATAATATCGCTGCCCATAAGTTGCGGAAAATCGTGGGGATCTTTAAGTAAAAAGACAATTCTATGCTTTGCGCGACTGAAACAGTTAAGGCTGTAATACTTCTCTCGGCGTCGTTCACCAGGCAACTAATGTTAGCTTGTCCGATGCCCTTGGGGTTAATCGTTGGGACGTTTGTCATGGTGAGTTTGTGCACGGTTAGTGTGGGATCATTCAGCAGTTGCAGCGAACTCCCAGATTCACGTGAAAGGGGCCAATACCTCCTTAATATTAGCAGAACAACATAATGCTGGCTATATTGTACTCACCAGTAATCGTTCGTGTTCAGACAACAGCCTACAAATAGGCCCAATACAAATGTTCCACCGGGACTCTTTCGTTTTCTTCTCTTATTGCACAGACTGACCTGCCGATAAATTTCTTTTCGGCTCTTGGTAGATTGAGAGACCATCGAATGACTAACTATTCCAATCGTTCACATCAGGGCCGGCAAGAAACATCCCAAATGAACGACCCAAATGACACGGTGTATGCGGCAGTGAAGACCTAGAAGTTTTACAGTCCTCGGCGCATCCGAACTGTCCGTCTCACAGGTATAGTCGGCGCCGAACGAAGCAGTCTCAGCTTGCTTCAACTCATCCAGTGATATTTCGTGCTTGCAATGAACGCTGGAAGAGGTGAAGTGAGCAAATCCTCATCACCTCCCCTGATATTTCTCTTCAGTCACAGCAACAAGGCCGATCTATCTGCTCTGACATGAGTTTCCCGGATTATGACTTCATCTTCTATTCATTAGTTCACCGGGGATCTTCAGTCTGTGTCGCTGCTTAACATGGAACGCTGCACGTGGGGACAAGTGGAGGCCCCTCGGCCCTTCGATTCCTACCCGCAATTCAATGATGTAACTGATGTTACGGACTCCGTGAATGTCCCTTTAAGATAGTGTGTGTGTGTGTGTGTGTGTGTGTGTGCACGCGTGCGTGGGGCGTGCTTACGTCAATAGAAGATAAAGGACGTAATGACGTTGTTGAAGAAGTTAGAAGAAGAAGGAGAAGAGAGAGAGAGAGAGAAGGGAGAGAGACACCAGCCTGCTAGTTTTCTCTATCGATGGATGAGAAACAATAACTGTGTCTGCCACTGAAATCCATGTATGGAAGTTGGAAGTAATCCGGTGGAGTTCACTTTGTTGCTGACCTGTAGAAGGAAACAGGTATTTGTGTGTGGACGACCACGATTCGGATGCTTTTCGGGGTGAGGAAGTCACTACCGAGTAAACACTGAAGTGTCGTTTGGGTTCCATCGTGGAACATTTGGATTTCGTATGTACTCTCTCTATGTTTTTCTACATCTACATCTTATCTTCAGACAACGGTGGTTGTTGAAGAAGCCCTTGCTCATGTTTCACCTTATGGCTTGCGGAACCGAACTTTAAGAACCATTCCTGAACTTGGAGTTTGGGACTTTGTCACACACACACACACGAAGAGTTTAGTTTTTGGGGTTAGCATTCAAGGTTTAACATTTTTGAATTCTAACATACTAACATTTTTACTTTTATTTCACGTATGATCATAAGTAGTGATTAATAAAATAGTTTTTTAACACTGAATCATGCGCAGCGTGTTTCTTTTGTTGCTGGTTCATGACAAAATTGGGGCCTCGTCCGGGATCTAATCCAAAGATTAATGAGTGTCGTCTGGGATCGTTCCCCAGATTGACGAGATTCGTTCGGGATTCAATCCAAAGATTTTTGAGGGAGGTCTGATAAATTCTTTTTAATTGGCTTGTGTGTGTGGAAACCAGCAGCAATTGATATTAAGGCATTTTTGGAGTCACCAACCCAAAAGGGATTGGTGGTGGCCAAAAGGGATGATCTAATAAAGATTGCTACAAGGCTAAACCTTACAGAAGTAAAGCAGTCTATGAGAAAGGCAGATATTCAGAGACTGATAGCTGGCGATTATGGGGAAAAGAAGGTGTTTGAGAAGGAAGTGTTAAAACAGTTTCCTGGCAGTGAAATAGCAATTTCTGAGGCACAGGTGCAGCTGGCCAAGATAGAGGCTGAACGAGAGCAAAATAAATTAGAAGCTGAACGAGAACAAAAGAAATTAGAGGCTGAACGAGAGCAAACCCAGTTGAAGATAGAGGCTGAACGAGAGCAAACGAAATTAGAGGCTGAACGAGAACAAAAGAAATTAGAGGCTGAACGAGAGATAACTCGGATGAAGATAGAGGCTGATCTAGCAATGAAGCAGATGGAATTGAAGAGGATGGAGCTGGATAGTGAGGAGAAGGAGAAACAGAGGAAGCATGAGTTACAAATGAAGCGTAAGAGTTTGGAATCTGATTCTGATGATGGTTTTTCAGCCAGCAGGGAAGTTCGATTTATCCCTTCTTTTGAGGAAGATCAGGTTGATCAGTATTTCCAACATTTTGAAAAGGTTGCTGTGAGTTCAAACTGGCCAAAGGGAGGATTAGCTCTTATGGTACAGAGTGTGATTAAAGGTAAAGCTCAAAAAGCTTATTCTGCTTTGTCTGTTGAGGATGCAGCTGCTTATACCAAGGTAAAACAAGCTGTGTTAAAGGCCTATGAATTGGTACCTGAAGCTTATAGACAAAAATTTAGAGACTTGAGGAGATCTGCAGATCAGACATATGGAATTTGCCAATGGAAAGAGAATATGTTTTGAACGATGGTGTATGGCTAAAAATGTAGATGGGAATTTTGATAAATTGAAAGAATTGATATTAGTGGAAGACTTTAAAAGATGTGTTCCAGCTGAATTAACAACATATTTAAATGAAAATGGAGTGGAAACTTTACAAGAAACTGCTAGGTTGGCAGATGATTATGCTTTAACCCATAAATCCAAATGGGGACAACCTAAAACCTTTCAAAAGAGTTACAAGGACAATCCAGGTAAACCGGAGATTAAATTGGGAGGTAATCAAAAAAGGAAGGATGAAAAGAAGCCAGGGCTGGAGAAACCTGTTGAGCGTACTTGTTATTACTGTAAGAAACCTGGCCATGTGATATCTAATTGTGCCCCTTTGAAGAAAAGGAAGGAAGTTGTGCCCAATGTTTGCTTTCAGGCAATTAAAAATCAAAAAGGTTTAGGAGATGCTGTTAAAGATCAGTCCTTGCAAGAGGTAAAAGCGGAAAAGTTGGAGGAGGTGAGAAAGGAATTCCGTTCTTATGTATCAGAGGGTTTTGTTTCACTGAATGATGGGTCACCCCAGGTGCCAGTGAAAATTCTTAGAGATACTGGGGCTTGCCAATCTCTCTTGCTGGACAGTGTTTTAAATTTTGGTGAAGAAAGTGACACTGGTGAGGTAAATCTAGTGCGAGGCGTTACAGATGACACCATATCTGTCCCTTTACACAGGGTGTTTTTAAAGTCAAAGTTCGTAGAAGGACCAGTCGAGATAGGGATAAGACCTAGGTTACCAGTGGAAGGAGTTTCTTTGTTATTGGGGAATTACCTTGCGGATGGAGAAATTGTTCCTGTGGTACGGTTAACGACCAAACCAAGGATTGATGAGTCTGAGAATGATCCAGTTGTTTACCCATCATGTGCGGTGACTCGAGCTAGAGCTAAAGAATTAGCCAAGACAGACAGTCCGGTGCAGTCTGATGTGGTTCCTTGTGACAGTCCTAAACAGGAAGAAAATTATGATGCCTTATCTGAGACTTTTCTGTCTTCACTGGAGGATCAACATCCTTAAAGTGAGCCTGAATTTAAAGATTTGTCTTTGTCGAGGAAGGAGTTTATGGTGGAACAGACAAAGGACCCTGAGTTGACAGAATTGAAAGAAAAAGCACTCTCATGTGAGGAGATAGAAGAAGTGCATTTGAGTCTGTTGGACTATGTCCAAAAATTTAAAACTCGGTTGGAGAGAGTCTGCCAGCTAGCGACCGAGAATTTGAAAACCAGCCAGATAAGAATGAAGACATATTTTGATAGACGTGCTCGGCCTAGGACATTTGCAGTGGGGCAAAAGGTGTTGGTATTTTTCCCCAGCCAAAATAATCCATTGCAATCTCGTTTTTCTGGACCCTATATTATTGAATCTCGAGTGACTGATTTAACATATGGAATCAAAACACCAGATAGACGTAAGAAAACACAACTCTGTCATGTAAACATGCTAAAGCCTTATTATGAAAGAGATTCAGTTGTGGCCTTGCTGGGTGATGTGAAGGTTGTTTCTAGAATGCCTGATGTTGATGTTGAGGAAGGCCAATTTAGACCAAATATTGTTCCATCGAAACTAAAAAACCAAAATATCCTGGAGAACCTTGAAACGAAGTTGGACCATTTACAAGTTTCACAAAAACAACAGATGAGAGAATTAATTTTAAAATTCAAAAATCTGTTCCCAGATGTTCCAAACAGAACATCGATAATTACCCATGATGTTGATGTTGGGGATGCAAAACCAATCAAACAACACCCATATCGAATGAATGTGGAAAAAAGTAAACTTGTTGATCAGGAAATCAAATACATGGTGGAAAATGATATTATTAGACATTCTACTTCAAATTGGAGTTCGCCCTGTGTTATTGTACCTAAACCTGATGGAACTGTTAGATTTTGCACAGATTACAGGAAAGTGAATGCTGTAACGAAGTCAGATGCTTACCCTATTCCTAGGGTGGATGATTGCATAGACAGAGTGGGAAAGGCAAAATTTCTTACAAAGATTGACCTATTAAAAGGGTACTGGTGTGTTCCATTAACAGATAGAGGAAGGGAGATTTCAGCCTTTGTAACCCCTTCTGGATTGTATGAATATAATGTTTTGCCATTTGGAGGGAAAAATGCTCCGGCAACATTTCAAAGAATGATTAATTCAGTGATTCATGGGTTAAAACATACAGATGCCTACATTGACGACTTAGTGACCGGGAATGATACTTGGGAGGATCACATCTCTGTGTTAGAAAGGTTGTTTGAAAGACTTTCCAAGGCTAACCTTACAGTTAACTTGGCTAAAAGTGAATTTGGCCATGCCACTGTGACGTATCTTGGTTATGTTGTAGGTCAAGGCAAGCAAGCTCCTGTTCAGGCAAAAGTTCAAGCAATATCTGAGTTCCCTATTCCCACAGGTACGAGGACTGTTAGAAGATTTTTTGGGAATGGTTGGATATTATCGAAAATTTTGTAAAAATTTTGCTGATATTGCTCTTCCCCTAACTAATCTTCTGAAGAAGTGAGTAAAGTTTGTTTGGACAGATTCTTGTCAAGAAGCATTTGTGAAGCTGAAAGCCATTTTATGCTACCATCCTGTGCTCAAATCACCTGACTTTGAAAAGCCATTTTCATTAGCAGTAGATGCCAGTGATGAAGCTGCAGGATCTGTGTTGTTACAGAAAAGTGACCTTGATGATATTGACCATCCTGTAACTTACTTTTCAAAGAAATTTAATGAGCATCAAAAGAATTATTCCACCATAGAGAAAGAATTACTGTCGCTTGTTTTAGCCTTGCAAGATTTCAGTGTATATGTTTGCACCGCTCAGAAACCATTGACTGTATATAGAGATCATAACCCATTGGTGTTTCTGAGCCGAGTCAAAAACAAGAACAGAAATCTGTTAAACTGGAGTTTAATTTTGCAAGAGTTTGATCTCATGATAACTCACATGAAAGGCAAAGATAATGTGATTGCTGATTGTCTTCCCCGATGTTAAATGGGAAACATGTATCTGTACTAATCTGATAGTCTGTAGTTGTGTAGAATGATAACTATTAACATTACTAACTCTATGCGCGGTTAAATTTTTCTTGGGAAATTTTTTTTTTAGGTGGGAGGTGTTACGGACTCAGTGAATGTCCCTTTAAGATAGATAGATAGATAGATAGATAGATAGATAGATAGATAGATAGATAGATAGATAGATAGAGAGAGAGAGAGAGAGAGAGAGAGAGAGAGAGAGAGAGAGAGAGAGAGAGAGAGAGTGTATGTGTGTGTGTGTGTGGCGTGCTTACGTCAATAAAAGAAAAAGGACGTAATGACGTTGTTGAAGAAGTTAGAAGAAGAAGAAAGAGAGAGAGAGAGAGAGAGAGAGAGAGAAGGGAGAGAGACACCAGCCTGCTAGTTTTCTCTATCGATGGATGAGAAACTATAACTGTGTCTGCCACTGAAATCCATGTATGGAAGTTGGAAGTAGGCCGGTGGAGTTCACTTTGTTGCTGACCTGTAGAAGGAAACAGGTATTTGTGTGTGGACGACCACGATTAGGATGCTTTTCGGGGTGAGGAAGTCACTACCGAGTAAACACTGAGGTGTCGTTTGGGTTCCATCGTGGAACATTTGGATTTCGTATTTACTCTCTCTCTCTGTTTTTCTACGTCTAAGTCTTATCTTCAGACAACGGTGGTTGTTGAAGAAGCCCTTACTCATGTTTCACCTTATGGTTTGCGGAACTGAACTTTAAGAACCATTCCTGAACTTGGAGTTTGGGACTTTGTCACACACACACGAAGAGCTCAGTTTTTGGGGTTAACGTTCAAGGTTTAACATTTTTGAATTCTAACACACTAACATTTTTACTTTCGTTTCACGTATGATCATAAGTAGTGATTAATAAAATAGTTTTTAACACTGAATCATGCTCAGTGTGTTTCTTTTGTTGCTGGTTCGTGACACTGATGGTCCTCGCTTTCAGTAAACGTATTCCCTTCACCCGTTATTCTTTACAAGTCGAAAGTGCCAAAGCATAAACTCGTCTCCTCATCCATTAAATAAAACACAACGCGGGTTAGGAAGAGGCCAGGCATGTCGTGGAGCCTGTGAAGCCATAAACGGTTGATATTCTCCATGAGCACCACTTCCTTGTCCTAACCCTGTACCTCCTGAATTATACTACTTTCCAATCATATATTGATTCTGGTATACTCAGCAACTGAGCCTCCGTTGACTTCCTGGGTGCAGCAGAACAAACATTAGCTACCTTTATTGAAGAAATGTATTTCCACGCCTGTGCTAAACAGCTAATCCGTTCTTGTGAGTTCGTGCCTCCAGCTTCTCGCTGCAATGCAAATGTTATAACCTGCCAAGACCCTGAAAACACGCACCTTGATCCCCACTGAGGCCTTGTCTTCTTAATATCTGCTGGTGCAAAATCATCCCAGCCCAGAAAATGAATCCTGATTAAACGACTGTTTGGCGTGCTCCATCACAGGTAGATCCTTCCTTTTGTCGGGAGAGCAGATCCCCAAGCAATAGTCAATGGTCCAACATAACCGTCTCAGGATCCTGCCGTTAAATCTCATATCCTCTGCCACATACTGTTTGACTTCCTGATCGCTCGCTTTATCCGCGTGTTAACTTCAGCGATGCCTGCAAACGCGTAACGCACCGAACACCAGTACTTTACAGACTCCAACGCTGAAAGATCTGTTCTTTGCAATTTGATGTCACAAAGCGACAACGAAGTTGAGATGTTCAGCAATTCCCCAGGTTACGAACGGGATCCGTTTTTGAGACTGTCCGTAACCCGATTTTGTGTGAAACTTGGAACAGTATCCGCGCATGCGCACTTGCCCCGGTGACAGCGAAAGTCGGTTCGTAATTACCGACGTTCGTAAGTCGGGGACTTCCTCTATTGGTCTATCACTCAATGAACTTGCAAGCCCTTTATAAATAATTCTCGTTAACAGAGTAACTTCCCAAAACCACTGGGATCTGACTCATTTTTTTCCCGCACACCGTATTACACTTCGGGCACGTTTATTAAATAAAAACCCTCCAGTTTATTTGAAGTGACGAATCTTCTTGCTGTACCTATCAATGATTTATGGGTGTTCTATTGTGAAACGTTGCATATTAAAGAATAAAGTAGTTTTCGGATCTGTAAAGGTCTCTTCTCACGTGGTGGTCGATGTAGTTACTGGGAAGTACCTGTTCCCACAGACATTGAAGAGCAATTACGCAACAGAGAGACTGGCCTTTCAGCTCTCGATGCCCATGCCACCCATGCATTTAGCATCATTGGTCCGTGGCTTTCTTGCCCTTGGAGATTTAACTTCGGATATTTACTGAACGCTGAGAGTGTACTTGGCTCTTCCACCGACCGAGGGAGTGCATTACAGATTTCTATTGCTATAAAACATCGAACAGTGCAGCACAGCAACAGCCCCGTCGGACCACGATATCTGTGCTGTCCATGATGCCAAATTAAACTAATGTCTTCTGCCTGCACATGATCCATATCGCTCAATTCCTTGGATGTTTATATGTCTGTCCGAAAGCACCTTGAAAGCCACGATCTGCTTCCACCGCCACCCTTGGAAAAGCGTTCCAGCCAGTTACCACTCCCTGTATAAAAGAATTGCTCAGCACATCCCGTTTAAACTCCCCCCACTCACATTAAAGCTATTCCCTCCAGTATTCGATATTTCTACCCTGAGGAAAAAAAAGATTCTGCCTGTCTACCCTAATCGATGCCTCTCATAATTATGCAAAATATCAGAACTCCCATGGGCCTCCCAAGCTCCGGAGAAAACAACCCAAGATTGGCCGACAACTCCAGATCGATAATACCCTCTAATGCAGGCAGCCTCCTGGCAAATGTCTTCTTCACCCTGTCCGTAGCCTCCACATCCTTCCTAAATAGAACGAGCAGAGCTTCACGCAACTGTACCATCCAGATGAAACCAATATCTATTTTAGATGGCCTGCAAATCTTACCCTTTACCCGAAACCATTGTCCTCTACAGGAAGCAAATCTGCTGTAGATAAATGTTTCACACTCTCCAACATTTCTTCGCTATTTATTCCCAAAATAACTTTGTATACCTTCTGTCAGTTCTCCAATCAGCCGCCTGCTCTCCGAGAAAAGGATATTTTTGCCAGCTCTGGTTGCAAGACGGAATAATGGGCCATCGTTCACCAATAATTCCTGGATTTTCTACAAGAGTTAACAACATGTCTCCTCCACCGTCTTTGTCGGAACGATTGAATTGTTTATTATTCCAACGATTTTATTTCAGTAATCATTTGAACCACAATGAAATAAGCCGGCTTCTCAACCAGTTCTGGTTTTCCATATCTGACGGCGCAGAAAACCATGCAACTCCACTTTCACTGTGTTTTCATATAATATTACTCTAATGAAGACTCTATCGATTGCTCTGCAGTTGTCACGCATTTGAGATAATTTCCTTTGAAGAGAGGAGAGCATTGATGGGAGTGAAGTCGATTATGGTGACTGGTTGCAGGAAAATTTGCCTGTGCAATCAGCCGAAACGTCACATCCAATCGCTTTATATGGTCGTTGATACTAAATAGATTGTCTTTCAAATTTTCCTTTCCTATCGTGAAAATGGGGGAAAATTGCCTGCGTCTCCGCTACCTTTGTCTTCTCTTGAAGACGATCTGTAGGGAAAAAAATCAATAGAAGCAATCCGCTTAAATTGATTCACTTCTCCCATAAAATAACAGGACGTAATAAACTGAAGATTTTCTGTTGTTCATTTTCACCTGCAGCATGTTCTGAAATCAGCAAACGGATCATGACTGTCTCAGAAAAGTATATCATGAATAACCGAGTCATAAAATGTACCGTGACTTCCTGCAGTCAGTGAAATGTGACTCCCTGCACGGACACTGAAACGTCTGCGGATCGTTTCTCAAGTCACCAGCATCACCTCAGACTACCAGTTCCCAATCATTGCCATCAACAGTTGTATTGTTTTGTCAATGTAAACCTTACTGTCTGTAACAGAACATTGACATCTGCAGGTCCACCAGCCCTTTGTGAAGAATGGCGATTCCAGGACTGAACTCTTTAGAACCACTGAACCCACTGCTGAATTTATTTTCGAAGCCGATAAATGACTCGTCATGCAATGTCTACACTCCTGGCGATTGGATTAAGTACCGTCGCTCAGATGTTTTGTAGTCCAGCGTATATGACCTGAAAATTTGCTGTCTAACTGATTGCCTTCTATGTATAAAACAAGCAATATCTCCCAACACTGCAGTTCCTGAGCAGGATGAGACCTTGGGACCCAAACAATCTGTAACAATTGTCAGTGGTGCCCTATGTTTGGAGACCTTGGCAGGCTCCTTCGTCAGTAATCCTTCACTTGTGTGCACAGGCTAACCTGTTGAATATTACACCGGCCAATGACATTGCATTCCAAATTAGATATCGCCAGTGATGTAGTATTGATTGCGTTGTCACGATGTCACGTCAGCCTCCTTTCTGCAATAATTCATGTTGCTGTTCTCTGTGCGAGCAACAGTCTAGGTCACTGTTCCCCAGAGAGTTGTGGTACGTCCAATCGTCAAGCAGTGGAGCAGGAATAACGGCGCTTTCTTTCTACTGTTTGGAGAGTTGCGAAGAAATCTTTAAAATCTAAATTGATATATTCGCTGCCTGAAACTCACCGTGCAGGGAGGCGTGAATGGGACGAAATCCTCAGTGCGATCTATCGAAGTCCAGTCGAAACAGGCGAGAAGTAATTTCATATGCAATACCTCGGGAGAACCTTACTGAAGTGTATTTATGATGAATGGCCAAAGGGTATTTTAAATCTGTGAGTGTTCTGCAACATATACATTTTATTATGTAATAATTTCTTCTGGTGCACAAGTAAAATAAAGAGTGTTTGAGAAAGAATTGCAAATTGTCAGAGTCCAGTTAATCGGCGACGACACAATCAGATCTGCGATTTGCTTATTTCACAGCCCGGCACCAAGGCCATCAATAATGGCCAATATCACCCAAGTTCAAACACATTGTCACTCGCACTCTCACAGGAGCATTTCAACAATAGTTTTAAAGTTGCACTTTCAACCACCAGCCTGAAATTCCTTCAAGTTCCTGGGAGTGAACAGCACGAACAGTCAGTCCTGGGCAAATCACGTAGACACCACGGCCAAGAAAGCTCATCAGCGTTTCTACTTTGGCAGGAGGCTAAAGAAATTTGGTTTGTCCCCTTTGACTCTCACCAACTTTTACAGATGTGCATAGAAAGCATTCTGTCTGGATGTATCACGGCTTGTTACGGGAACTGCTCCGCCCAGGACCGCAAAAAAACTGCAGAGAGTTGTGGACACAGCCCAGCGCGGCACGGACACCAGCCTCCCCTCCTTGGACTCTTGCTGTCTTGGTGAAACAGCCAGCATAATAATGACCCCACCCACCCGGGTCATTCTCTCTTCTCTCCTCTTCCATCGGGTAGAAGATACAGGAGACTGAGGGCACGTCCCAGCAGATTGAAGGAAAGCTTCTACCCCACTGTGATAAGACTATTGAACAGTTCCCTTGTACAATGAGATGGACTCTGACCTCACGATCTATCTTGTTGTGACCTTGCACCTTATTGCACTGCACTTTTTCTGCAGCTGTGACACATTACTCTGTCCTGTTTTTGTTTTTCCCTGTGCTACATTAATGCATTCTGTAGGAACTCAATTTAACTGCACTGTGCAATGAATTGACCTGCACCATTGGAATGCAAGACACGTTTTTCACTGTACTTCGGTCCAAGTGACAATAATATGCCAATACCAATACCAATATCAATAAATTTAAAAGCAGCAGTGGTTTTGTGAGAAGAAGGAAAAACATAGGGGACCATAAAAAGTGCCTGCGTATATCTTATAAATATGGTAAAAGGCCTCATGCACTGAATTAAAAAAAACACGAAGATGATGGCAGCACTGAGGTGACCTGTACTACATTCATGCACTCTGTACTAACTCAATGTAATTGCACTGTGTAATGAATTGATCTGTACGATCGATTTGTAAGACAAGCTTTACACTGGACCTCAGTACAAGTGACAATAATAAACCAATACCAATACCAATAACAATACACAAAAATCGTAATGCCTAAAAAAGATCAGAGATATTGTATACTTTGGTTAGGTCACGCGGGTAACCACGTGATTTAATCTCCGGACGAGCCAACCATGCGAACCATTTTCAAAGACCTTGCTAAACTACACCCAAACAACGTTTGCGTCTCTGCCCCCGTCCACTTTCTTCCTTACCACTTCAACATAACGATTGCTCGCCTGAAAAGCCACGGTGATAATCGTTAATCGTTCCATAACATTCCAAATGAAGATTCACTCCGTTTCTCAGAATCCCCTCCATTAACTTTCCCGTCACTGGCGTTGGACTCACCGGCCTGTAGTTTCCTGGTTTCTCCTTACAGTACAGCTTGAATAAGAGCACAAAATTATCCATCCTTGCGATGTCTCTTCCGTGGCTAAGGAGGATGCATGTATCTTCGCCAGTGTCCCTACACTTCCTTCCCTAGCACACGGCTAGGATCAATGTCCCGGGGATTGAACGATTTTAATATACCTTAAGGCCGCCAATATCTCCTCTGTGATAATGTAGATATATTCTAAGACACGACTCCTGATTTTTCTTACTTCCACGGCTTCCACGACCTGGTCCACGGTTGTGCAAACTTGAAATATCCATTCAAAACCGTGCCCATCTCAGTTCAAGCATGGCTTTTTGTTATTCTTTTAATCAATGCATGTGACTCCGGAAGTGTCATAACAGGCACACACACACAGTCACACTACACCAAACCTAGGTTTACAACAACTCTAAACTTTTCGAAGCCAACTGGTCATCGCCAGTTTAAGTATTTTAGCCAGTCGATAGTGAACATTGGAGCTCAAAGCCACGGCTAGGTGCTGTGGCAGATTACGCAACGGGGTCGTGTCAATTGATTGATTCACACCATTGTGCCATCAGCTGCATCTTGTGCTCAAGAGAACACAACTCTCTCGGAATGTCAATACGGCTGAAGTTGTAATCATTCTAACTTTCTGATTTGCCGAGCTTCTTTCTACATCTCGTTAGCTTTTCACTATGTTTCTCTTTCCACAGACGTGCCTGGCCAGCTGACTATTTCCCACATTCTCAGTTTAGAGCTCAGACCTTATTCATTGTCTTCTCTCTCCACGGATGCTGCCTGACCTGCCGAATATTCTGAGTTTTCTGTTTTGCTTTGGACTGAGAAACATGGAGAATTTCTCAGTCCACCGACATTGCCTGAACCGTTGAAGTTCATGTTTTGCTAGCATGCTCTGTGCATATTTCCACTCTGCAAGAATCGGCTTAATTTATTTTCGGTGGAATTACCAAGCATATTGTAGCTTCATTAAAGCTCTCGATTACTTCGCTTTCCTAATCTCGTACCACTCAGGTTTCCGGTTAACCTTTCAATGGTAGGTTAAATATGATGGCAGAATATAGTCTTAATGGCAGGACTCTTGGCAGTGTGCAGGATCAGAGGGATCTTGGGGACCGAGTCCATAGGACGCTCGAAGTGGCGGCGCAGGTTGACTCTGCGGTTAAGAAGGCATATGGTGTATTGTCCTTCATCAATCGGGGAATTGAATTTAGGAGCCGTGAGGTATTGTTGCGGCTATATAGGACCCTGGTCAGACCCCACTTGGAGTATTGTGCTCAGCTCTAGTCGTCTCACTACAGGAAAGATGTGGAAGCTATAGAAAGGGTGCAGAGGAGATTTACAAGGATGCTGCCTGGGATGCGGAGCATGCCTTATGAAAGCAGGTTGAGTGAACTCGGCCTTTTCTCCTTGGAGCGACGGAGGATGAGGGGGGACCTGATAGAGGTGTATAAGATGATGAGAGGTATTGATAGGGTAGATTGTCAGAGGCTTTTCCCCAGGGCAGAATTGATGGCCACAAGAGGACACAGGTTTAAGGTGCTGGGGAGTAGGTATAGAGGAGATGTCAGGGGTAAGTTTTTTTATTCAGAGAGTGGTAAGTGCGTGGAACGGGCTGCCGGCAACGGTGGTGGAGGCGGATACGATAGGGTCTTTCAAGAGACTGTTGGATCGGTACATGGAGCTGAGAAAAATAGAGGGCTATGGGTAAGCCTAGTAATTTCTAAGGTAGGGACATGTTCGGCACAGCTTTGTGGGCCGAAGGGCCTGACTTGTGCTGTAATTGTTCTATGTTCTATGTTATGCAATGATTACTGTTACGGATTAGGTTGCTATTTGTGGATGTCCCTTTAAGACATAGTACAGGTGTGTGTGTGTGTGTGTGTGTGTGTGTGTCTGTGTCTGTGTCTGTGTCTGTGTGTGTGTGTGTGTGTCTGTGTGTGTCGTCATTACGACAACGGCAGAAGATAACGACGTGCCGACGTTTTGGTTCAGTTAGAAATGAAAGAGAGGAAGAGAGAGACACTGCCTGCTGGTCTCTGTATCAGTGGATGAAGAAAAATAACTGTGTCTGTCACTACAATCCACCGATGGAGTTTTGGAATAATCCGGTGGAGTCCACTTTGTCGTTAACCTGTAGAGGGAAACAGATATTTGTGTGGACGGCCAGGTCTCGAATGCCTTTCGGGGTGGCAGATACTTCGGAACAAAGCAGTGGAGATCATCAGTGACTGAGGTGTGGGACGGGTTCTATCGTGGAACATCTGGATTTCGTAATTTTTCCATTATCTCTCTACATTTTGTCTTCAGTCAACGGTGATTTCGCAAAAGACTTTCCTCACGGTTGACCTCATGGCTTTCTGAACTGAAGATTGAGAACTATTCCTGGACTTGGAGTTTGGGAATTTGCCACACTCACACACTTCCAGTTTAGTTTTAGGGGTTAATGTTTAACATCTAACATTTCTATTTTTCTGATTATCGTAAGTAGTTAATAATAAAATAGTTTTTAACACTTATACATGACTCGGTGTGTTTCTTTTGTTGCCGGCACGTAACATTACGTATGGAATCATACAGTGCAGAAAAAAGGTCATACAGTCCACAAAGCCCATGCGAGATCTCAAGCACACGTTTACAGCAATCGCATTGTTTCATTTTATTCTGCGCAATAACTCTCTCGAACCGCACTGCGACCACCCCCAGTGAGACGCCGTTCCTCACATGCAGCTACGGATTGGTTATTTTCAATGAGGTATAAATTGCATTGATTCTGAGGTTAACCGATATATATTGGCTTTCTTCTGTCAGGCGCAGCATAAACTATAAAACATGCATCATTGGTGAGGCCGCACCTGCAGTACTGTGTACAGTTTTGGTCACCCTGTTATAGGAAAGGCGTGTTTAAACTGGAAAGAGTGCAGAAAAGCGGATGTTGCAAGGACCAGCGGGCCTGTTATAGGGAGAGGTTGACCAGGCTAGGTCTTTATTCCTTAGAACGTAGGGTAGACCTTATAGAAGTGTTTAAAATTATGAGAGGCATAGATAAGGTGCACGGTAACAGTCTTTTCCTCAGGGTAGGAGAGTCCAAAACTAGGTTTAAGGTGAGAGGAGAGAGATTTACAAGGGACCTGAGGGTAGCTTTTCCACACAGAGGGTGGTGGGTATATGAAACGAGCTGCCAGAGGAAGTGGGTGAGGCAGGTACAATAGTATCATAAGAGAAGCACTTGGATAGGTACATGGAGGGGCTTAGAGGGTTAGATGGATATGGGATGAACGCAGGAAATTGGGACTAGTTGGGGTTGGGCAACGTGGTCAGCATGGACTGGTTGGGCCGAAGGGCCTTTATCCGTGCTGTATTGCTCTATGACAAAACTAGGCTCTTCGGACCATCATATACACAGTAACAAATAAACTAAGTATAACGCTCATCCCATTTTCCTCCTCTATCCGAATAACTGACGTCTTCTCTCCCCCATAATGGGAGCAATTTACAGTCTTCATTTAACCCAGCAAGTAGCACATTCATGACACGTGGAAGAACTTAGCTTTCCCTTCCCAACAATCTGCAACTTGCACTTTGGAACATCTTTGTGCTTGCTTAATCAACATCTACCTCGATCAAGCATTCGAAAATATCCCACTTTGCCTCTGAGACTGGAGTTTTATGCCGTTAGGGTGTTCCATACTGTTGTTTGCTATCGAATCGAATTAAGACTTTGAAAACATCCACAAGGCCGTTATCGAGTTAAAAGAACATCATAATTGGCAATGCACTTATTTCAATAATCAAAGTTTTACAGCCAAATTTACACATCTCCAAATATCTTATAAAGCATTAATGCCGGAAACAGGAATATTTATCCACTGCAATCTACCGCTGGTATTCTGCAATACATCTAGCCCAAGCTTAACGCAGAGGGAACAATCGAACAGAGACAGATCCCAGAATTAGAAGCATTCGCCTCATTTAACACGTTTTATATCGTTTTCTCCCCGAGGTGACATTTTACTGATCGATCGGTATAACGAATTACACAATGATTTCCATATTTTAAATCACTAAGATGGATCCACTGTATAAAGGTTAAGTGGTCGGAAAACCCGGAGCAATAAATCACATGGAATAAAGCTGGGCTATTTTCTGTTTGGAAGCTCAGTTTAATATGCACATTCTTTAAGATCCAAGGAGGCAAAAATAAGTTGATTAATTAAATGAAACAAAATGAAACAGAGAAATCTTCCCCAAGTACCACAACACCTAATCCTCGATCAACCGATTACTGTAGTATTTGATGCAAAGCTGGGTGATAGGTTTAGTGGCGCGGAGGCTGCAGATAGTCTCAGGGCTGTCCAGACAGAAGAAGGAAAGGGGTGATGACGTCACAGACAGACGATATTTTGGAAGAAGATGATGTCAATCAGGTTGGTAGAATAATAGAGAGAAGATGTTTTTACATCTTAAATTGAAGTGTATTGGTGTTCAGATGGGTGAGTGTACACAGAAGTTAACATGCAAGTAATTTGAACAGAAAACAGATTTTTGGTCATTATGCATACCGTGTAAAGACCACTTTTGGCAATTAAGTTGCCAATGGCTATTTTTCATTGTTATTGTCTCCGTGGAGAGAAAAACACATTTACTTCTCATGGACGGAATTCAACAAATGTTCATCGGCTTGTGTTTTCTTTCTGGAAGATGCTGAACACAGTTTGCCAATACTATACTGGATATTGGTGACCACGTTGCATAAAATAAAGTTCTTAATGGTCATGGCACGGTAAATGCAAAATAATATTTCAATTGAATCTAGAAGCAGGGGTCATAATCTGCTACTTCCCTTCAAACATTCGGTTCTTGAACAAACTTGCAGGACCATGGTCACTGCAGTTTACCGACACGATGACCACTTTTATCACTTTGCACCAAAATGTTTCTTTTTTCCTTCTGATCGTGTTTGGATTTGCACAAATTGTGTATAATGTATGTTTGATTTACGTTTTTCTTGTGAATTTTGCTTATATCATGCCGATGCAAGTATCGTTTTAATTGCACATGTGCATACATGTACTTGTGCAGATGACAATAAATTCGACTTAACTTAGGACTGGTATGGGAGTAAATTTCTGCACCGCTGTGGGTGCTCTCTAGCCAACATGACCGAAGAGCTCTATCGCTTGTATTTTGGGTCCACAGATGTTTGTAATCAGTGATATGGAATTCGTACAGGTAAGTGATGCTGAAGGCAATGATCAGCCATGATCTTCAACACTGATAGACAGGCGTCAGGGCCTACTTGACCTGCTTCCGCTACCGTTCCGTGTGTTATTCCAAAGGATTTGGAGCTGAGTTCAAACTTTGGGACCGAACTACAAAGAAGACATGAGAGGTGTTGTAGAGCGAAATAGAATATCTTATTAAAATGGAAGATTAGATATGACCGTGTTGAATGGTGTAACAGAATCCAAGAGGCCGAATAGTTAACTTTCACCCCTATTTTCTACATTTTCCATTAACAAGGAACGCACACTGCACTTCCATTGCGAAACAATGAATGGAGGATGAACTCATTCTCTGGGAACGTCATTGCAGGGCAGATAGACTGGTCTTGGCACTGCGTGTTCAGCGAAAGGTCAGGAGGGTGAGAGGAAATTCGCTCCTTTCATAATTTAAAAGCTCTTTGCAAATGCTAAATGCCGCCGGATAATATGGAGCAGGCTAAAATGCACAGGAGCATTGCATTGGTCGGTACCGCGTATTCTGGCGAGATGGACACACCTGATGCCCGGAAGATCTCTGAACCTTCTACAGCTTGAGGTCTGCATAGACCGTGCCATCCTCGCCGTGGATTTCAAAGCGTTCTTTCTTATCCTGAGGTAAACGATTCAATTGGTTAGTGAGTCATTTGGTGGTCTCTATCTGTTAACAGCTGAAGACAGTTCTACCGGCAGATGAGCGGTTGCTGCACAGATTAAGGCAAAATGTTTATAGTGGGTCTTTTTGAAGGTTATCCCCTGAATGCATGTGATTAAAGATGCACTAAATTATGCCAGCCCAAGGTCGTTGGGTTGATATCAAGGAGGGATCGTCTTCTTTCGCGGGCAAGGAGAGCTGGTCGCAAAGAACGGACAAACTCAGCCTAATCGAGTCACAACCTCAGCAAAACAAATACCCTTAATTCCAGGAGCAGCGAGCAAGTTAATATTTGCAGTGGTATGAAGGGACCTCGAGTAACTTTTACAACACTAGATGCTTCAGTTGGGGGAAGAAGGTAATCGCGTTGCTTACACGAGAATATCCTGCACGTTCCGGACATTAAGGACAGTCAGCTTGCAACTGTCTACACTTCAGAATATTCTAAACCATGGACTGAGAGCGCTGTCACCAGAAGAGTCGAGCCCTGCCCATCATTTCCTATAGGCGGCGCAACCTTATGACTCAACGAATGAACATCGTTCCGAATAGAGTCACGTGTTGACTCCGTGAAGACGAGTCAACAAACGGGAAATCTCCACTTGAGGAAGTAAAGGGTTAAGAAATTGTGACCTCACATATAACTACGAAAAAAATACCACGCACGCAAGCCCCTGACTCAAGACCAGGTGGACCAGATGGTAATTACTATGTCCAAAACTTGATTGTAATCCAATTATACTAAACAATGAGTGTGATGGTTGTCTTAAGCAATGATTGTGAGGTTTGTCTTAATCAATGAGTGTGATGGTTGTATTTGCATCTTAGGCTCCCCAATTGAAATTGGTGTAGTTGCATCGTTTAAGTGTGTGACAAGGACTGTAGAAATTAATATCTGCCCCTCTGTATTGTGGAGACCTCCGATAAAGACTCTACATGAGAGTCAGGAGAATTATCCCTGCCAGTATACTGCTAATAAACGCGTTTTAAAAGATTAATCCGTGGCACTGTGTGATTTTGCAGCAGGAAGGAGTGGGAACTTCTGGGGTAACAATCAATGTACACTCCCGGACGATTTCCCGTTCAATGTACATTCACAAAATTGACAGAACAAATGCACGTTTTCTGCTGAATGCTGGAAGAAATCTATGGTGCACTCCGACGTTCAACAAACAATATTTGGATAACTTTCTGGAAACAAAAGGAAATTATAAATTGTCACGAAAGGGGAATTTACAACTTACCCTGCGATTGTTCATTTTAGGTATCTCCTTAAGATCAGCATCTGCACAAAAATAAAATCAACACATCAATGTTTAAAACGCTTAATTTAACATTTACAAGAGCGTGGTTATACTTGCACTGGTGCAGCGGTCAATTGCACCACAATTACGCACGTATTTTGAACGAGGAATGAAACCCGAGCACCCAGAGGAACGCCGTCTGGTCACGACTGGAACGTGCAGACTACAAACAGACAGCGCCGGAGGTCAAGAGTGAATTGTGAGGAAATGTGAGATAACTGCTTTCCAACCGACATCACTACGATAACAGCGGCTGATTGATACTATTGAGAAGTGCTGCATGTTGTGCTTGGTGCGGGCGGGTGCAGAATAGAGCAGTTTAAAAAAATCCATCAAATGTTCAAGAAGAAAAAGTTGCAAAGGTCAATAGCTGACATGTCTATCACAACCCCGAACTGACCATTCTTCTCGCCAAATCCAACAGAGTATAGACATTGGCAGGGGAAAATCCGTTCACTGATAGTGGAGCAGGAAATGAAAATTAAGCATTTCACCCAACGCATCTACAGTCGAACAACGATCCGCTTCTACGAACACTTGCAGGTTAATTGTCCTCTGGAAACTTGTGCAAGTGTGTAGGAGAGAATCTGATTGGAGCTGATGAGAATGTGTGGTGAATACTGTGGGTGCAGTGTAGAATTTGTGTAAAGGTGTTCATGTATTCACCACACATTCTCATCAGCTCCAATCAGATTCTCTCCTACACACTTGCACAAGTTTCCAGAGGACAATTAACCTGAAAGTGTTCGTAGAAGCAGATCGTTGTTCAACCGTAGATGCGTTGGGTGAAATGCTTAATTTTCATTTCCTGCTCCACTATCAGTGAATGGACTTTCCTCTGCCAATGTCTATACTCTGTTGTACTTTTAATTTACCCACGATCTCCAAGTCGTGAGTGGATTGGCCAAGCTTTAGCCGAGGGCGACGACACGATTTGCCCGCGATCGTCAGAACTGGAATGTTTCATCTGTTTAAGGCTTGCGTTGTCCTCTGCACACAATGATTAACCAACGGAATGCATTCTGTTGCTAACTTCAACACATCCAACACATATTGAAATCGGAAGAAACAAATTCTGAGGTAGCCCCACAAGAGAAATGTTGAATTCTACATCCCTGACATGAGACATTTTGTTTTTCAATCTGGATTATAGTTTCCTGGAGCAGTTTTCGTTTTTTTTTCTGAAATCCTTCTTTGTAAGTTTATATATTTGAGCTTGCTGTATATCATATCATTTGATTTACTGTATGAAGACCAAGATTCCACAAATCGTCAGGTGCTTCCCGCCCCCCAAATTATCAAATACAGGCACAGCAACAGAAACGAATAACATAAGACCAAAATAACAATGCAATGATTAGAAGTCCTTTTTTCCCACCACGCTGGAGCTGGCTATCAAATTTCATTGAGGCTGATCTCATTGTACTTGGAACTCATTGTCTCTGCCCATTTCCCTCCGACCCGAAAGCAGACATCAGGTGCGGCAGAGTGAGGCAGCAGGCCGCCAGTAACCTTGCTGTCTCGCCGCTTCAGGGATTTCTGTTCAATTTGGTCTCGTTTGCGTGGAGTTTGCAGGTTCGCCCTCTGAGCATGCGGGTTTCCCCCGGATGCTCCACGTTTCTCCTAACTCACAGATGCGCCTGCGCAGTTCGGTTAATTGGACAGATGAAATTGTCCTGGTTTGTTAATTCGTGGCGGAATACGGGAGATATTGATGGGATTGTGGAGAAAATAAAACGGGATTATAAAAAAATGATAACTTCATAGTCATCAGTGAATCGGATGGACGGGAGTATTCGCCGAAAAAAAAAACTTCATGTAATTCCGGCATCTCACTGGTGATGGCGCTGCAGCACGACGTTTTACGACTTCATTTTCCCGTTGAGAAGATTCTCAAATCCGTTCGCAAAATAATATCTTCAGAACTTTGCAAACATTTAGCCAATTTCCATTCTGGGATTCGACACACTTGTAAATATTTATATGCTCAGATTAACAAATAATCTAACCTCACTGTGTCAACTGTGCCTCTGATTGCCAAAGTCACTTTAGATCATCAAATACAGAAAAATACAGCACAGAATAGGCCCTTCGGCTAATCCCTCTTACCTACATACTGACCATAGCCCTCTACTTTCCTCTTAATCACGTGCTTTTCCAAGCCCCTCCTAAGACCCCCAATGAATTTGCCTCAACCACCCTATCAGGCAACGCATTCCAGGCATACACCACTCTCTAAGTAAAAAAAACTTACCCCTGACATCTGTTCCGATCCTACCCCCTTTCACCTAAAATGCATGCCCTCTGGTAATGGATCGCTCAATAATGGGGGAAAAGATATTACTTGTTCATCCTATCTATGCCACTCATAATTTTATACACTTACAACAGATCACCCCTCAGCCTCGGCCGCTCCAGGGAAAAGAGCCCAAGTTTGTACAGCCTCTCCTGATAGGACATGCCCTCTAATACAGTCAGCATCCTAGTAAATCTCCTCTGCACCCTCTCTAAAGCCTTGATATCCTTCATGTAGTGAGGTGACCACAATTTTACAATACTCGGAATGCAGCCTATACACAGTCCTATAGAGATGCATCATAACTTCTTGACTCCTGTACTCAGAACATCGATTAATGAAAGCAAGCATTCCATAAGCCTTCTTTTCACTCTACCTCGGTACGTGACAATAATAAACCAATTGTAAATCCATTATGTCTGGACTATTTCCACCGTTCAAATGGCTAGTTGAGTGACAGGCATATAAAGTGTGACGTATCCGTTACATCTGGTTCAGAGCACGGCCGTTTTTTGAGACATGGATCCCGAATACAGTTCACGCCAGATTCACAAGATAACGAGCACATTGCAAAGTCACGTGCATTCCAATAATAACATGTGTTCGTTGTGTTTTATCAAATGACAAACAAAACACAATGAACATCTCTTGTAATTCTGGCTACTACACAATACTTACAAACGTGATTGTCATCAGGTCGGACTACAGGAGGCGGTACGGCCCTGAAATCAACAAAGGTTAGAAGGTCACCGTATTTTACTTGTCAAAGGCAGCAAGACATTGACGTTGACGGATACCAGATTACACGTGAACTTTCTGCATACTTTTTGGACATGTGCATGGAGCACACAACATAATATTGGCAGGAAAGTGAAAGCCCGAGGACACGACAGCTGCAATTACATGACAAAATGTGAAAATATGCACTTTGGATGATCAACATTGAAATGCAATGCATTTTTCCCAATGGTGGAAGACGAACGTGCGTCACTGATCAGCGGGCTGACTGACCTAAAGTCATGATGCTATGACCTTATTGAAGGGATTACAATATACAGATATTATCCACAGGAGTCTGAGAGGTGTTAACACACAGCATTAACATGTATGATGTGGAGAATTCTGCCTTAACCGTGGATGGGTGCAGATTCTTCATAATTTTTGAAATGGAATCGAAGAAGAGCCAAATTTCGAAACCACGTTATGTGGTATATTTGCAGAGATGTTTCGGAGAGCTGTCATCTAAATCAATGTGCAACCGGGAAATAATTTGCTGCATAATACTCCTCTTACAATTTAAATACCAAGATATTGGGTTAGGGTGCTCCGTTGTGTTACATGTTGGGGAGTTTTATCTTAACCGTGGTTGCGAGATGGCATTCAGAATTCGAAAATGCTCCCCACCAGTTAATGATGAGTGTTATATCCATTGAGTTCTAAGAAACTTGTGTACTCACCTCAATTCTCCACGGCCTCCGGACTTCCCTGTGAATGACAAGGAGGCAAAGGTGAAGTTAAAAACTGAACAGTTAAGAACTCAGTCGAGAACAACATGCTTCTATGAACAGCTGAAATTTCTGCATTTTGGAACAGAATAAAACCGCGAGCAAATCCAAAACTTTTTGAAGGTAACGGATGTTACATGAGAAGGTGAAAACGAGGGTGAAATTTAAACAAAACGCAGAAGTAGGAAAACAGAATTAAAATGAGTAAACGCAGGAAACAGCGAGCAGATCGGGCAGCGCCTGCAGTCATGGAGTAAGCGTTAAAGTGTAAGCTGAAAGATCCATCGTCAGAACCGGATCTTTATTCTGAGTTGCATCTGTGGTGAGGCAATGTGGGAAGAGGCGTGTAATATGTCTTAATATGCCGGGCAGGTGGACATACCCAGACTGGCGGACGGACCCAGTCAGGACATTGAGTTCAGGAGTGGGGCTGTTATGTTGCATCTGTATGCGTCATTGGTGAGGCCGCAGTTGGTGTTCTGTGTGCGGTGTTGGTCGCCCTATCACAGAAAAGATATGGCTGAACTGGAAAGAGTGCAAAGAAGATTTACGAGGACGTTTCCAGGACGAGAGGGCCTGAGTTACGGGGAGAGGTTGACCAGGCTTGTTCCTTGGAAAGCAGGAGAATGAAAAGCGACCTTAAAATTATGGGAGGCATGGATCAGGTATTGGAATTCAGGAGACGCGTAGATAAGGTGGATGGTATCTGTCTCTTCCCAAGGGTAGGGGAGTCCAAAACGAGGGGGTATGGGTTTAGAGTGAGAAGAGAAGCATTTAGAAGTGACTTTAGCGCCACATCTTTCACGCAACGGTTGGAATGAGCTGCCGGAGGAAGCGGATGAAGCAGGTACAATAGTGTTATTTCAGATGCACTTTGGTGGGTACATGGAGGGGCGGGTGCTTGGAGGGATCTGGGCCGAACGCAGTGAATAGGGACTTGTTGGGTCGGTACCATGGACTGGTTGGGCTGAAGGGCCGGTATCGGTCCTGTACTTCTCTATGACTCTCAGTCAGACTGAACGGGGGAAAGGAAAAGTCATAGATGGATAAATTATAGTGGAAGGAGCCAATTCTGATACCCACAGCGAAGGCAGTTACAGAATCAGCACCTAACTGCGCCATTAATCCATTGATACAATTCTCCAGGGCATGCAGGAGTCACCCAATAACTTCACACGCCTCCATTTTCTCTGCAGTCTAAATTAACCTGTTTTCCTTTATCTCAGCTCCAACTGAGGGCAATTCAAATTAAACGATAACGCTGCTCCTCTCCCCACAGATGATATCTTACTTGCTGAGTGTTTACAGCATTTTCAAATTTTTGACTGGATCTAAACAACGTATGAGTTCAGACGCAACCTCTCTTTTGCTTGACATCCTTTCCATTGCACTGTCACAATACTGTCAAAATCAGATTAAGGACTTGATGACATGGGCTCCGAGGTTTTGCGTGCTAACCTGGACACATTTTCACCTGATATTGCAGTCTCCCAATGGTCACAAGTCTCGCGGTTATTGCAAGTTTCCTGGCTCTACACAGGTCAAAGCTTCAGCCCGAATCGAGATGGCTGATTTCACGACAAGTAAAAGTGACGTGTCCATATGACACATGCGTTCTCAGTAACCTTGCAGAGTTGTTTGAGCCGAATAGGGGTATCTGCTTCCTTAATCAGAATAATCTTCGTCTGGGAATAAACAAAAATGGATATATTTCTATAGGTTTGGAAACTTAAGCATTGGAATAGAACTCTTCCAATTCATCTTCGACATTTTTCTTTCTGGGCAGTGGAAGACAGTATGTCGGAACTTGAATTGATATACCTTATTGCCTTCATCTATTTCCGTAAAGTATTTCCTTTAAAAATCATTTCAATTTTGCCTTTCCACAAATGAATTCAAATCCATCTCGGTAATCAACAGTTTGATAATTCGGATTCATATGCAAACTACAATGTCTGATAGTACTGGATGGTCCGATGGAACGAGACATTGCGTTGAACAGGCTGCTTGGAAGGGAGAGACAGGGATAGAGATAGAGATTGAAAGAGAGAGAGAGAGAGAGAGAGAGAGAGAGAGAGAGAGAGAGAGAGAGAGAGAGAGAGAGAGAGAGAGAGAGAGAGAGAGAGAGAGAGAGAGAGAGAGAGAGAGAGAGAGTCTGCAAGCTAGCTATATCTGGTACGGAATTGAGGTGACCGGAGTTCGGGAAATGGGCCTCTGGCAAATCCATGCGCACTACAACAACGTAAATACTGCAGAGTCTGCGGGTGCATGACCAGGATGTAACAGGTTTGGGATCCGCAAGATAACCCACGGTTAGGTATTCAGTGGTGGATTGCTGTTCGAGGGGTCAAAGTGAGAAAACTCTGCAGTAAAGGACGACTCCTCGCACGGGTTAACCTACCTTTTCTCCAGCAGTAGAGACCTACTGCAGCAAACATGAGCAACAGGGTCACGGCAGTCAACGCTGGAATCCAGGGTTCAACCAATTTCGCTGAAGCGGGATAAGTAGACAAAATAATGTCACGTGAGCTGTAGCAGGTATATGGATTCGGCAGGAATACAGAACACGTGAAACATCAATAAAGCAAAGAAAAATTTGACAGTGATCCTTTGCGAAGATTTAGTGAGGAACCCAGTGTCAGTGCTGGGATGCTCAAGTAACAAGTAAGCTTCAAAGAAAATCCTAAAATATTGAATACAGAACAAAAACAAAATTTCTTCCGGTATATTTGTCTTTCAGAATGGATCAAGAATAGCAAATCAACGCATTACAGTCATGCAGAACTTCTGACTGCTGACAATCTTCTTAGTGTCATAGATTAATACAGCCCTTCGACCCAACTGGTCCATGCCGAGCAAAGTGCCCATCCAAGTGAGTCCCATTTGCCAGCGTTTGGACCATAACCTTCCAATCCTTTCTCATTCATGTACCTGTCTGAATGCTTCTTTTTATTTGTAATTGTACCTGCTTCAACCAGTTTTTATGGCAGTTGATTCAACATAGCTAAGACCCTCTGTGCAAGAAGTTGCCCCCGAAGTTTCTCTTCAATCTTCCCCTTTCAGCTTATACCTATGCCCCCCACCTATATCAATGCATCAAAGAATATTCTTGATATCAAAGAATCTAATGATTTCCGTTGGCCATTATAATCCCTGCAGAATGGTTAACATTTTATTTCAGTGAGCAGAATAAGTTACATAAAACAGGAAATTGAACTACGCCCACTATGCAAGTGGGCCCACTCACCTCTTACAGATAAATGTATCGAGTCACTGTGCGCCGACATTATACTCTTTTCTCCTTCCACGTATTCATATCGACAGGAGTAATTGCCGCTCTTGTCGAGATCTATATTTTTGATCGTAAAGGTCCCTGAATGGTTCCCTGCATAGACAGGCTGGGAAATTGAGTTATTTGATCCCCCGTGCCTGTCTAAGTAGTATGTTCGGATTGGGTTCGCCTGTGGGATTGTACAGTTAAAGGTAACGTCTCCACCCTGAACGACATCAGTGAAATCCACAGATATAATGGGTCTGGGGAGATCTGCAAACGCAAGGAAGAAAACGTGACTGCTGGAAATGAAACACACAACTATTTCCGTAAACTCAAAATATCACATGTTGGAGAGGTGTAAAACGAGGAACGTTTATGGATTACAGGACACTGTGACACATTGCGACGCGAGGAGAAGAAAATCAAAGAAGAATCAGGCGGAAACTCTCTGGGAGTGGATCTGTCAATGGCATTTCCCACAGTCATCATGAAGATTGAGTTTCAATTGGACAGTGATGAGAGTTAACATTAACAACTAATGCAACTCTTATAATGGTGCAATATCCATTATAGCAATTACTTACTGTTCCCACAACCAACTGGGATGTCTGCACAAACGGATAGGAAATCAACGCACGTACAGACACAATGATATCACTGATAAAGGTATGCCATAATTTCTGCAAGGTAGATACTTTTCCATAAATCCACTGGCATATCGGTGGACTTGCTTTTAAGAATCTTTGAGGGGTACATGCAGACGGACTGCATTGATTGTCAGATTTCTATTGGAAAACAGGAATTTGCGAACACTGATAGAGCCCTTGGCATTAATGGAAATGCACTAGCGTGGATTGAGAGTTGTTTTAGCTTCGAAATAGCAAACAGAAAAGATTAAACGGATCTTCCTCAGTTTATCAGACCAGGACGATTTGGCATCACAGTGATCGGTGGTGCGGCCCCGGGTATTCAATCACAGAACGAACTGCGAGGACCAACGTCACACATTTAAGTGAGCTACAGACGAAGGTACGGGGAGTTTTCATGGAGATATAAGTTAACTGACAGAATGGGTAAAATGATGGAAGACGGAGGACCATGCCGAGAATTATGAAGCCGTTCGGGTCGGAAACGAAACGGAAATGGCGAGTATTTGAAAAATCTGGAGCAACTGGGCAATAGTTAGGTTGAAGTGAACGTGGGTGCCCATCTTTACAAGTCACTGAAAGCTGGGGTACAGGTGCAGTAGGGGATGAGGAGGGAAAATGTTTATCTGTTTTTTTTTTCTTGCCAGAGCGTTTTGCCAAACAGGGTAAAGGTGCCCTAGGAGAATATCAATGGCCCCTGGTGAGATCACGGCTGGGATATTGTTTGGACATATGCTGAGATCAAAAATGTAATTGCTGTAAAGGGAGTACGATTTAAATTCAACAGAGAGAGGATTTATCATTAGAGCGGGTCTACAAGGCTGCAATGTGGAGTTAAAGATTAACATTAATACCATGCAGAAAACTATCGCTGACTTCAGCATCATTGGTCTGGTGCTTCCACCGATCAATAACCCTCCTGCATAAACTAGCGGAGTTGAACCATGATATGATCTATTAAATGTTTTCCGTAACAAACGCAATGTCTACGATAGTCCTATTGAACTTATTTGAACTCTCAGGCCTTCATGCCAACAGTAGTGAGGCCTCTGAACATCGATTACCATTAACCTCCATTGATATACATTTTCAATGGTTATCTGCCTGAAACCTTCATTTACCCTGAAATCGACCGCTGTTTCCGACAGGTGTCCATTGTGTTCTACCCTGAACATAAATACTCTTCAATTAATTCATGATGTCTTGTTCTATGCAGTAATTTATCCATGTCGGTCAAAGGGAGCTTCGTGATCTTCGGCTTCCCGTTTTTCGCTCTCCATGACTTCCATCAGCTATTAATGCATTCGCTGATTTTAAGATAAACTTATTATCATCTATTATCAAAGGAATGCACCGTTTTATCTTGCAGCGTTGATCCTGTTTTCACATTTCGGTGAAATGTCCTTGTGAATCAATGCAGTGAACACAAAGCTCCCACCTGGAGACACGTTGTGGTTTCAACAACTTCCTTCCATTAACTCAGAAATACTGTTTCAATTATATCAAATATCAGTCTGTCAGGTCTTGTGCTTTGTAACTGGAGCGAAGATTCCATTCACTAAAACACTCCTTTCCCTTCACCAGGTAGCAACATGATGTCATGATATTGTCCTGTGTTTGACCTGAATTGGTGTCGGTTCTGTGAAAGGAAAATAAATTGACACTTGCGGACGTCCCTTATCATCGCCGTATCATTTCGTTCTGAGGTTATCTTCCGGTATGACATAATTTCATAATATATTGTCAGGTGAAGATTCGTGTCTCGCTCCGCAGGGTGTCTGTTAGGTTCAAGGTGACTGCGGATTGCCATGAGATGACTTTGTAAGTTTCGACCGGTCTATCCTGTCCTCATCAGAACACAAAATTGTCGCTGCCTGCCTATTCAGATCGTGCTGTTCAAGTGATATGGGCAGTCTGTCCCTTCACAAGTACTTCATTCTCACATTTTAAGAGAGAGTGTCGGTTTGTGAGGGAAAAGTGGAAAGAACAAAACATATGGTATTGTGAGACAGACAGTGACCTACAAACGGGTATATAAAGTGATCTTACCATGCAATAATGATGGTCACCCATATGACGCCACCACAACTATATTGGATAGAGAGTTAACAGTTCACAACCTTCCGCATCACATTATAATCTCCATGTCTGCCTTGAAAATGCATCTCTTTAAATGAGGCGTGTGACACTAAGTGTGTGACATTGTATTCGGCGGAAGCAGCACCTTGGCATTTACCTGTCAATCCGTCTGCTACTTCAGGCACCACTGAATGTGAACGAATTTCATTCTTCTGCACTCGAGATTGCATCCAAAATCTACTTCATCTCCCATAAATTGACATCTCATAATTCAACGCGGTGATCTTCACTGCTCTGCCTTTATCGCGAGTTATTTTTTCTTTCGTGAGTACAGCAGACAAGCACACAACATTCCAGACCCAATCTTCCCAGATCGTTTCTAATAAGACGGAGATTTATATTCCTATGAATTTAAATCTTCTCATAACAAAGTCCAACATTTCTATTGTACTCCAAATTGCTGGGGATGCATCTACTTCCGAGTTCCGTCCTGGAAGGGAATCCGGTGCACTTAGCTGGTCTAATATTCCGGAACCAACAAAGGTGACCTGTGCTCTTTCTCCCTGTTTTCCGTACTTCAACCAACATTCAATGTACCACGATACGGCGAATCCTTTATTTCATTTCACAAATCTGGCAGGTTTCTTAAACCGCCCTGGAGGTCGAAGCGCACAATGACGTTGGCGCGCTCCAATCTATTCTGCCAGTAATCTCTCAGTAGTATCTCACAGGGATCTCAGACACGATTTATCGTTTAGTAATGCACGTCGGTTACATCCAGCAGCCTTTGTCTCTACCTCAGGTGCCCTTTCACCACTTTACAGTGCAATCTGGCATTTTTCTTCTCACTTACGTCAGACTCACAGATCGATATTTCGCAACATTCAAACCCCTCCTTTCTGAGTCAGCGGTGTTCGACGTGATAGAATTTGTTGGAAGTTGTCTGTCGCAACCAGGTCACTCAACATCTCCATAGTTGCCCACTTCAAAGTCCCAGGATTCAGATCCTCAGTCCTGGCGTCCGTCAACATTCGGTCGCGTTCTTTTCTTCGTTAATGCACCTAATGGACATTTAATTCTTGACACGCTGCATGCATTTTAAACGAAAAATCTATTGATATCGTAAGATTTCCTGGCGTGGAGACTAATACAAAATCGATTTAATCTTTTGATGTCTCATCAGTCCGCACTTTAGTTTCCTCTGTCAGCTGAAGGGACCCAGGCACGTCATCAATATCTGCTCTTTTGCTTAGTTTTGCAGACCAATGGAAAATACATCAGCCTCTCTTTAAAAATAAGCATATTGTGCGTGGAAATTCTTTTCCACGTCTGCCTTGAAACAGACGCCGTAGAATTTCGGTCTCTGCCCCTTTGCGACATAGTCGTCAGCGGAAGGATCAACTCCACATAATGTCATAGAGCAATACAGCACAGTTACAGGACCTACGGTCGAGCAGTCCATGCCGACCGCGTTGTTCACCAAGCTCGTCCAAATTCCTTGCGTTGAGCCCCTATCCTTCCAAGCTCAGCCCCCCGCCCCATATACCTATCCAAGTGCTGAATAAATGATACCATTGTACCTGCCTCAACTGCTTACTCTGACAGGCCGTTCCATGCAGTCACCACACTCTGCGCCAAAAAGTTGCCGCCCATGTCCCTTTTAATCTTTCCCCTTTTAAATATTTCCCCTTTTACTCCACACATATGCCCCCTAGTTCTGGACTCACCTACAAGGGAGGAGAGGCTGTTACCAACCGTAAATTCAAACATTTCTTTCGGTTTACCCCTCTTCTGCTACGTTCCAAAGAATAAAGATCTAATCTCACCAACCTCTCCCTGCAGCTCAACGCCTTTAATCCTTGCAATATCCACCTAAACCTTTTCAATACTCCTTCAAGTTCAGCCACGTATTTCCTATATCAGGTTGACCAAAACTGCACACAGTACTCCACGTGCGACTTCGATAACGACCACCACAACTGTAAAAATAATGTCACAACTCCCAGACTTAATGTCCTGGCTCATGAAGGCCAGCGTTCTGAACGCCTTTTTGACAACCCTGCCTACCTGTGACGCTGATTTCAACTAACTATGCACTTGTATCTTCGGTCTCTCTGTCTGAGTATAGTCCCTGCTGTCCTACCATTCACCGTATAAATTCCACGCTGGTTTGACTTTCTAGAATGCATCAGCTCACAATTATCTGTATTGAAATCCATTTGCTACTCCTCGTCCCACTTCCCTAACTACTCAAGATCCTCCTATACTCTACACTAAACTTCTTTACTATCAGTAACACTTCCTAATTTCATGCCATCAGCAAATTTACTGATCAATCCTTTAACATTCCCATCCAAAACATTAATATTAAAAACGAATATCAAGGTTCCCAACACCATCCCCTGCGGCACACTGCTAATTCCCAGCATCCAGTCGGATAAACGATCTTCAACCACCTCTCCTTGCTTCGTACCTCTGGCATCTGCCGATGGGTTAGTAGTTTGCTGAAGATATAAAGGTTGATGGTGTTGTGCATAGTGTAGAAGGTTGCTGCAGATTAGGACAGGATATTGGTGGAATGCTGAGCTGGGCTGAGAAGTGGCAGATGGAGTTGAACCTGGATAAGTGTGAAGTGATGTACTTCGGGAGATCGAATTCGAAGACAGAATACAAGGTTAATGGCAGGACTCTTAGCAGTGTGGAGGAACAGAGAGATCTTGGGGTCCATGTCCACGCAGGTCGGTAGGGTTGCTTAGAAGGCGTATGGAGTGTTAGCCTTCATTTTCGGGGTATTGAGTTCAAGACCCACGAGGTGATGTTGCAGCTCTATAGAACTCTGGTTAGACCGCACTTGGAGTATTGTGTTCAGTTCTGGTCGTCTCATTATAGGAAGGATGTGGAAGCTTTAGAGAGGGTGCAGAGGAGATTTATAAGGATGTTGCCTGGATTGGAGAGCATGTCTTATGAGGATAGGTTGACGGAGCTTGGGCTTTTCTCTGTGTAGAGAAGGAATATGTGAGGTGACGTGATAGAGGTGTACAAGATGATAAGAGGCATAGATCGAGTGGACAGTCAGAGACTTTTCCCCAGGGCGACAATGGCGAACACGAGGAGGCATAATTTTAAGGTGATTGTAGGATGGTATAAGGGGCTGTCAGGGGTACGAGTGTGGTGGGTGCGTTGAACACACTGCCTGCAGAGGTTGTGGGGGCAGATACATCAGGGACATTTCAAAGACTGTTAGATAGACACATGAATGACAGAAAAATAGGGGGCTCTGTGGGAGGGAAGGATCAGATAGATCTTAGAGCAGGATAAAATATCACAACGTTGTGGGTCGAAGGGCCTGTGTTGTGCTGTCGTGTTTTATCACCTGTATCTACCTCCCCATCCCTCCGACACTTCGAAAAAATTTAAAACGAGCAATTTGCATTCTTCTCAACTCAAGTAATTACAGTCCAAACCTACTTAATCTCTCCATGAACAACAACCTGCCATCTCATGAATCAATGCGGTGACCGGACACTGCTTCCCCTTTTCGCAACTTTTCGTTGCCTGGGTAGACCAAACCTGTACACAATATTCTGAATGCGAGTTCAGAGTTCCCTATGAAGTTAGAGGAATATGTCTCTGCTTGTATGTGGAGCGATGCCCAGATGTCTTGAAAGCATCATTTTCCTCCACTGCGCGGCAGGAAAATATTTCAACATAGACTTGGATGAATCGATTTAAAGCGGTGTCAGTTTCTATGAAAGGAAAGGAAATTGAAACATACCCACTACCGTTATCGTCAACCTATCACTTCGAGCAGAAGTTATTCTCCGGTCTGACACAGTCTTTTGATATTGACAGAAGAAGTGTTCCATCCCGGTCCCCAGGACATCTGTTAAGTTGAAGCTGACCTTGGATTGCCCTGATGACGCTTTCTGTGTTTTGATGAGTTTCTCTGGATATTGTCCGTACAAATAAAAAGTGCTGCCACGATATGCATCCGCGGCTGTACAAGTGAGCAGGGCACTCTCCCCTTTGACGAATACTTCATCCTCGCGGTTAAGCGAGACTGTCGGTTTGTGAGGGATATCTGCGAGATAAAACAAAGTGATTGGTCTCATATATAAATGTTGGCCTACAAATTTGTACCTGAAATGACCTGGTGATAGCATCATTGTTACCTGCATTGAGACGGCAACGCCCTCTTGGTGAGATAGTTTATTATTCAGACCATAGACATGGAACTCATTTTCCACTTCTGGTTTGAGCAAACTTCCAACTATTTTCAATCTATGACGTTTTGCGACCCTGTACTCAGCAGAATCATCAGCTCTGCATCTATCTGCATCTTTCTCTGGTGCTTCCGGTACAGCTCCCTGTAAATAAGTTTCATGCTACTAACCTCAAGACATTACAGTTCGCGTCTACTTATTCTCTCCATACACGGCATGAATCAATGTGGTGACCCGCCATTGTTCTGCCTTTATGGCAAGTTAGTTTTCGTTCCCTGGACAGACCAGACCTGCACACAATATCCGAGATGCGATATGATAAGTTAATTAGACAGTTACAGTTAGATATCTCTGCTTGTGAAATTCAATCATCTTATAACAAATTCCAACATTCCGATTGCCTTCCAAACTGCTGGCTGAACCTCGGCGTCCAACTTCAGGAGTTCAGTCCCGAGAACGGAATACTGGGCCCGTGACTGATCCGATATTCCAGAACCAAAGCGGGTCAGGTGCATTCTTTCGCCTTGTTTCAGCATCGATGGAGGTGAAGAGAGTTCGTTCTCCTGAATTGAAGAGATTACAGTCCAAATCTGCGTGTTTGCTCCTTAAACGGTAAATTGTCATCTCATGAATCAATGTGCTGATCAGCCACTGGTCTGTTTTTATCACGTTATTTGTCGTTTCCTGGGGAGACCAGACCTGTAGCTAATACTCCAGAGGCGATCATACCAGCTGCTTATAAATCTGGAGGAAGATATGTCTGCTCGTAAAATTCCGTCCTCTTGAAACAAATTCCAACATTCCGATTTCTTTACGAACTGCTCGCTGTTTCTGCACGTCCATCTTTTGCTATTCTGGCCCTTGGAGGGAACACCGTGCCCTCCAGTGGTTCGATATCCCAGAACCAAAAATGGTCACGTGTTTTCTTTCCCTGTTCCCATCCTATCACCAATATTCTCTGCACGCAATGCCGCCCGGTTGTTATTATGTTTAATATCTCTTGTTTCTATGATTGTTACCTACCTGAAAGCACACATGAAACACATTGCTGGAACACACCCTTCTATTCTACCTGGTATCACTTCAAAAATATCCAATAGGTATCCCAAAGACATTTAACCTTCAGTAATTCACGTCGATTATATCCAATACTCATCTTTATATCTCCAGTGCCCTTTAACCAATTTACACTGCAACCCACCAGTTTTTCTATCACGAATATCAGGCTCACAGATCTCTACCTCCCAATATTCACAAACTTCCGAAATAAAAGAGCTGCGTGAACCCGTTTAAGAATCTGCTGGAGATTGTCTGTGACAACTCGAACAAGCAGATTCCTTTGTCAGTCTGCAGGACGTCCGATTGCGAGCTACTTTCATTCTTTTTCACTCAGAAGGTTACAATCCAAATCTACTTGCTCTCTCCACATTCGACAAATTGCTATCTCGTGAATCTATGTGATGAACCGCTACTGCTCTGCGTTGATCGCAATTGACCTTTGTAGCAGACCAGACCTGTATGTAATATCGTAGATGCGACCTTACCAGTTCCCCATACATTTGGAGTTAGATATCTTCGCTTAAGTCCTCTTGTAACAAATTCCAACATTCCGATTGCCTTCCAAACCATCAGCTTTAGGAATTCGGGAACGAAAAATGAACACGGTGCCCTGCAATAGTCCGGTATTCCAGATGCAAAAAAAGTCAGGTGCATTCTTTCTTGCAGTTTCCATCTTTAACCAGTATTCCATGTACACCAATGTTACATGATCTTTATTTCCTTTAACAACTCCCGTGTGTCAAATTGCTGAAAACTTCCTGAATGTTCAGATGCATCACATTGCGGGTGTGTCTATATTTATTCCACCTGGTACCATCTCAAACATATCTGATAGGTTTCCGAAACAGGATTGCCCTGCAGTAATTCACGTTGAAGTAGTTCCAGTAGTATTTTATACGCTGCCCTTCTAACACTTCACACTGCAAACCAGATTTTTTTTTGTGACATTTATCAAGCTCGCGGAACTATATTTGCCAATATTCAAAGAATATCAATGTGAAATAGCTCCGTGAAAGCGTGATTGAATCTATCGGATATTGTCCATAATGACGAGACCATCCACGATCTCCGTAGTTAGCACCATCAAAATCTTCCTCCCCTACGCTGCAAGAGAATATTTCTGCATTGCCCAGTATGAATGGATCTCAAGGGGGTTCACGTGCTATGAAAGGAAAGGAAATTGATACAGACCCACTGCCATTCTCGCCACCGTATCACTTTGTTTAGACATTATCGTCCGGCCTGATACAATCGTTTGATATTGACAGACGAATTGACGTGTCCAGGTCCGCAGGACGTCTGATAAGTCAAAGGTGACCGTGGATCTCCGTGCTACTGCTCTTTGTGTTTTGACTGGTTCATCTGAATAATGTTCGTCCAAATGAAAAGTGCAGCCACGATATGGACACGCAGCTGTGCAAGTGATCCGGGCTCAGTTTTGCAAATCAATAGAAAATACATCAGCTACTCTTTAAAAATAAACATATTATGCGTGGAAATTCTTTTCCACTTCTGCCTTGAAACAGACGCCGCAGAATTTCTGTCTGTGCCCCTTTGCGACATAGTCGTCAGCGGAAGAATCAACTCCACATGATGTCATAGAGCAATACAGCACGGTTACAGGCCCTACGGTCCAGCAGTCCATGCCGACCGCGTTGTTCACCAAGCTCGTCCAAATTCCTTGCGTTGAGCTCCTATCCTTCCAAGCTCAGCCCCCCGCCCCATATACCTATCCAAGTGCTGAATAAATGATACCATTGAACCTGCCTCTACTGCTTACTCTGACAGGCCGTTCCATGCAGTCACCACACTCTGCGCCAAAAAGTTGCCGCCCATGTCCCTTTTAATCTTTCCCCTTTTAAATATTTCCCCTTTTACTCCACACATATGCCCCCTAGTTCTGGACTCACCTACAAGGGAGGAGAGGCTGTTACCAACCGTAAATTCAAACATTTCTTTCGGTTTACCCCTCTTCTACAACGTTCCAAAGAATAAAGATTTAATCTCACCAACCTCTCCCTGCAGCTCAACGCCTTTAACCCTTGCAATATCCACCTAAACCTTTTCAATACTCCTTCAAGTTCAGCCACGTATTTCCTATATCAGGTTGACCAAAACTGCACACAGTACTCCACGTGCGACTTCCATAACGACCACCACAACTGTAAAAATAATGTCACAACTCCCAGACTTAATGTCCTGGCTCATGAAGGCCAGCGTTCTGAACGCCTTTTTGACAACCCTGCCTACCTGTGACGCTGATTTCAACTAACTATGCACTTGTATCTTCGGTCTCTCTGTTCGAGTATAGTCCCTGCTGTCCTACCATTCACCGTATAAATTCCACGCTGTTTTGACTTTCTAGAATGCATCAGCTCACAATTATCTGTATTGAAATCCATTTGCCTCTTCTCGTCCCACTTCCCTAACTGCTCAAGATCCTCCTATACTCTACACTAAACTTCTTTACTATCAGTAACACTTCCTAATTTCATGCCATCAGCAAATTTACTGATCAATGCTTTAACATTCACATCCAAAACATTAATATTAAAAACGAATATCAAGGTTCCCAAAACCATCCCCTGCGGCACACTGCTAATTCCCAGCATCCAGTCGGATAAACAATCTTCAGTCACCTCTCTTTGCTTCGTACCTCTGGCACTTGCCGATGGGTTAGTAGTTTGCTGATGATATAAAGGTTGATGGTGTTGTGCATAGTGTAGAAAGTTGTTGCAGACTACGACAGGATATTGGTGGAATGCAGAGCTGGGCTGAGAAGTGGCAGATGGAGTTGAACCCGGATAAGTGTGAAGTGATGTACTTCGGGAGATCGAATTCGAAGACAGAATACAAGGTTAATGGCAGGACTCTTAGCAGTGTGGAGGAACAGAGGGATCTTGGGGTCCATGTCCACGCAGGTCGGTAGGGTTGCGTAGAAGGCGTATGGAGTGTTGGCCTTCATTTTCGGGGTACTAAGTTCAAGACCCACGTGGTGATGTTGCAGCGCTATTGAACTCTGGTTAGACCGCACTTGGAGTATTGTGTTCAGTTCTGGTCGTCTCATTATAGGAAGGATGTGGAAGCTTTAGAGAGGGTGCAGAGGAGATTTATCAGGATGTTGCCTGGATTGGAGAGCATGTCTTATGAGGATAGGTTGACTGAGCTAGGGCTTTTCTCTGTGGAGAGAAGGAATGTGAGGTGACTTGATAGAGGTGTACAAGATGATAAGAGGCATAGATCGAGTGGACAGTCAGAGACCTTTCCCCAGGGCGACAATGGCTAACACGAGGAGGAATAATTTTAAGTTGATTGTAGGATGGTATAAGGGGCTGTCAGGGGTACGAGTGTGGTGGGTGCGTTGAACACACTGCCTGCAGAGGTTGTGGGGGCAGATACATCAGGGACATTTAAAAGACTGTTAGATAGACACATGAATGACAGAAAAATAGGGGGTCTCTGTGGGAGGGAAGGATCAGATAGATCTTAGAGCAGGATAAAATGTCACAACGATGTGGCCCGAAGGGCCTGTGCTGTGCTGTCGTGTTTTATCACCTGTATCTACCTCCCCATCCCTCCGACACTTCGAAAAAACTTAAAATGAGCAATTTGCATTCTTCTCAACTCAAGTAATTACAGTCCAAACCTACTCAATCTCTCCATGAACAACAACCTGCCATCTCATGAATCAATGCGGTGACCGGCCACTGCTTCCCCTTTTCGCAACTTTTCGTTGCCTGGGTAGACCAAACCTATACACAATATTCTGAATGCGAGCTTAAAGTTCCCTATGCAATTAGAGGAATATGTCTCTGCTTGTATGTGGAGCGAAGCCCAGATGTCTTGAAAGCATCGTTTTCCTCTACTGCTCAGCAGGAAAATATTTTAACATAGACTTGGATGAATCGATTTAAAGTGGTGTCAGTTTCTATGAAAGGAAAGGAAATTGAAACATACCCACTACCGTTATCGCCAACCTATCACTTCGAGCAGAAGTTATCCTCCGGTCTGACACAGTCTTTTGATATTGACAGAAGAAGTATTCCATCCCGGTCCCCAGGGCATCTGTTAAGTTGAAGCTGACCTTGGATTGCCCTGTTGACGCTTTCTGTGTTTTGACGGGTTTCTCTGGATATTGTCCGTACAAATAAAAAGTGCTGCCACGATATGCATCCGGGGCTGTACAAGTGAGCAGGGCACTTTCTGCTTTGACGAATTCTTTATCCTCGCTGTTAAGCGAGACTGTCGGTTTGCGAGGGCAATATGCGAGATAAAACAAAGTGATAGGTCTCATAGATAAATGTTGGCCTAGAAATTTGTACCTGAACTGAACTGGCGATAGCATCATTGTCACATGCATTGAAACGTTAACGCTCTCTTGGTGAGACAGTTTATAATTCAGACCATAGACATGGAACTCATTTTCCACTCTTGACTTGAGCAAACGTCCAACTATTTTCAATCTATGACTGTTTGCGACACTGTACTCAGCAGAATCATCAGCTCTGCATCTATTTGCATCTTCCTCTGGTGCTTCCGGCACAGCTACGTGTAAATATGTTTCATGCTACTAACCTCAAGGCATTACAGTCCGCATCTACTTATTCTCTCCATACACGGCATGAATCAATGTGGTGACCCGCCAATGTTCTGCCTTTATGGCAAGTTAGTTTTCGTTCCCTGGAAATACCAGACCTGCACGCAACATCCGAGATGCGATATGACCATTTCCTTGGACAGTTACAGTTAGATATCTCTGCTTGTGAAATTCAATCCTCTTATAACAAATTCCAACATTTCGATTGTCTTCCAAACTGGTGGCTGCACTTAGCGTCCAACGTCAGGATTTCAGGCCCGGGAACGGAATACTGGGCCCGCGACTGATCCGATAATCCAGAACCAAAGCAGGTCAAGTGCATTCTTTAGTCTTATTTCAGCATCGATGAATGAGAACAGATTTAGTTCTCCTGAAGTGAAGAGATTACAGTCGAAATCTGCTTGTTTGCTCCTTAAACGATAAATTGTCATCTCATGATTCAATGTGCTGATCAGCCACTGGTCTTTCTTTTTTCTCACGTTATTTGTCGTTTCCTGGGTAGACCAGACCTGTAGCTAATACTCCAGAGAAGATCATACCAGGTCCTTATACAACTGGAGGAAGATATATCTGCTCATAAACTTCCGTACTCTTGAAAGAAATTCCAACATTCCGATTTCTTTACGAACTGCTCGCTGTTTCTGCACGTCCACCTTTTGGAATTCTGGCCCTTGGAGGGAACACCGTGCCCTCCAGTGGTCCGATATCCCAGAACCAAAAAAGGTCACGTGTATTCTTGCCCTGTTCCCATCCTATCACCAATATTCTCTGCATGCAATGCCGCCCTATTGTTATTATGTTTAATATCTCTTGTTTCTCTGATTGTTACTTTCCTGAAAGCACACATGCAATACATTGTTGGAACGCACCCATCTATTCTACCTGGTATCACTTGAAAAATATCCAATAGGTATCCCAAAGACCATTTACCCTTCAGTAATTCACGTCGATAATATCCAATACTCATCTTTATATCTCCAGTGCCCTTTAACCAATTTACACTGCAACCCACCAGTTTTACTATCACGAATATCAGGATCACAGATCTCTATCTCCGAATATTCACAAACTTCCGAAATAAAAGAGCTGCGTGAACCCGTGCAAGAATCTGCTGGATATTGGCTGTGACAACTCGACCAAGCAGAATCTTGTTTGGTATCCCATCAAAACCAAAAGATGCGGGTCCTCAGTTCTGACGCGCGTCAACATTCCGTCATGTTAACGGATCATGTGATCATGTTTTATTGTTAGTGATTTCGCCACACTCAGCATTTTCTCCAAACTTAAAATCCGTTCTTTGGGATGATTTTCCTCGTCTTTCTGCGAGGAGACAGGTATAAAATAATTCTTTTTTGATGTTTCATGTGATGACAATGTAATTTCCCCATCAGTTGAAGTTACCCACCAACGTTATCACTGCAAACCTTTGTTTCATTTCACATCTAAATAGAAGTTGTGAACTTGAGACACTGTTTCAATATCAGCTGATTTCCCCGAGGGACCCCAGTGGTTTAAATTATCCATTTTAAAATTGTGGTTGAATAGATGTCTTTCTGTGTGAATCAGTGCCGTGCACCTCAAGTTCTGATCAGATTTGCTGAGACATTGTCAGGGTAAATATGTTTTTTAATGTTCTGTCACATGCTGAAGATTCTTTCTCTCTGCAAGTGGGGGTAGGTAGTGAGATGTATTAAAAAGTTCATTCTCTTGCACTAAGGGACAAGGAAATATTTCAGCATTGTAATGTATGAAACCGATCTAAAGTGGTGTCAGTTTGAGTAAAAGGAAATGAAATTGAAACATACCTACTGCCGTTATCGTCACCGTATCGCTTTCACCCGAAACTATCGTACGGTCTGACACAGTCTTCTCATATTTACAGAAGAAGTATCCTTGGTCAGTCTTCAGGACGTCTTTTAACTCAAAGGTGATCTTGTATTGCCATGAGTCGGCTGTTTTGGTTTCGACGAGTTTCTCTGGATATCGTCCGTACAAATAAAAAGTGCTGCCACCATATGCATACGGGGCTGTACAAGAGAGCAGGGCACTTTCTCCTTTGACGAATACTTTATCCCGACGGTTAAGCGAGACTGTCGGTTTGCGAGGGTAATCTGCGAAATAAAACAAAGTGATAGGTCTCATAGATAAATGCTGGCCTACAAATTTGTACCTGAACTGACCTGCCGAAATCGTCATTGTCACCTGCATTGAGACGACAACGCCCTCTTAGTGAGATAGTTTATAATTCAGGACCATAGACATGGAACTCATTTTCCACTTCTGACTTGAGCAAACTTGCCGCTATTTTCAATCTGTGACGTTTTGAGACACTGTACTGAGCAGAATCATCAGCTCTGCATCTATCTGCATCTTCCTCAGGTGCTTCCGGCACCACTACTTGTGAATAAGTTTCTTGCTACTAACCTCAAGACATTACAGTCCGCATCTACTTATTCTCTCCATACACGGCATGAATCAATGTGCTGACCCGCCACTGTTCTGCCTTTAGGCAAGTTAGTTTTCGTTCCCTGGACAGACCAGACCTGCACACAATATCCGAGGTGCGATATGACCAGTTCCTTAGACAGTTACAGTTTTATATCTCTGCTTGTGAAATTCAATCCTCTTATAACAAATTCCAAAATTCCGATTGCATTCCAAACTGCCGTCTGAACTTCGGCGTCCAACTTCAGGAGTTCAGGCTCGAGAACGGAATACTGGACCCGCGACTGATCCGATATTCCAGAACCAAAGCAGATCATGTGCACTCTTTCGACTTGTGTCAGCGTCGATGAATGTGAAAAGCTTTCACTTTCCTGAATTGAAGAGATTACAGTCCAAATCTGCGTGTTTGCTCCTTAAACGATAAATTGTCATCTCATGAATCAATGTGCTGATCAGCCACTGGTCTGTTTTTATCACGTTATTTGCCGTTTCCTGGGGAGACCAGACCTGTAGCTAATACTCCAGTGGCGATCATACCAGCTGCTTATCAAACTGGAGGAAGATATGTCTGCTCGTAAAATTCCGTCCTCTTGAAACAAATTCCAACATGCCGATTTCTTGACGAATTGCTCGCTGTTGCTGCAGGTCCACCTTCTGGAATTCTGGCCCTTGCAGGGAACACCGTGCCCTCTAGTGGTCCGATATCGCAGAACCAAAAAAGGTCACGTGTATTCTTTCCCCTGTTCCCATCCTATCACCGATATTCTCTGCACACAATGCCGCCAGGTTGTTATTATGTTTAATATCTATTGTTTCTCTGATTGTTACCTTCCTGAAAGCACACATGAAACACATTGCTGGAACACACCAATCTATTCTACCTGTTATCACATCAAAAATATCCAATAGGTATCCCAAAGACATTTAACCTTCAGTAAGTCACGTCGATTATATCCAGGACTCATCTTTATGTCTCCAGTGCCCTTTAACCAATTTACACTGCAACCCACCAGTTTTTCTATCACGAATATCAGGCTCACAGATCTCTATCTCCCAATATTCACAAACTTCCGAAATAAAAGAGCTGCGTGAACCCGTGCAAGAATCTGCTGGAGATTGTCTGTGACAACTCGACCAAGCAAAATATGGGTTGATATCCCATCAAAACCAAAAGATGCGGGTCCTCAGTTCCGACGCGCGTCAACATTCCGTCATGTTAACGGCTCATGTGAACATGTTTTATTTTTAGTAATTTCGCAACACTCAGCATTTTCTCCAAACAACATCCGTTCTTTGGGATGACTTTCCTCGTCTTCCTGCGAGGATACAGCTATAAAATAATCTTTTTTTGATGTTTCTTGCGATGGCAAAGTAATTTCCCCTATCAGCTGAAGGTACCCTCCAACGTTATTATTGCAAACCTTTGTTTCATTTCACATCTAAATAGAAGTTGTTAACTTCAGACACTGTTTCAACATCCGCTGATTTCCCCGAGAGAATCCAATGGTTGAAATTATACGCTTTGAATGTGTGGTTAACTAGATGTCCTTCTGTGTGAAGCAGTGCCATGCACCTGCAGATCTGATCGGACTTGCTAAGGCATTGTCAGGGTTAAATATGTTTCTCGATATTCTACCACATGCTGAAGATTCTTCCTCTCTGCAAGTGGGGTGAGGTGGTGAAATGTATTAAAACCTTCCTTTTCCTTCACTAAGTGTCAAGAAAATATTTCAGCATTGTCATGTATGCACCAATCTAAAGTGGTGTCAGTTTGAGTAAAAGGAAATGAAATTGAAACATACCCACTGCCGTTATCGTCACTGTATCGCTTTGATCCGAAGCTATCGTACGGGCTGCCACAATCTTTTCATATTTACAGAAGTATCCTTTGTCAGTCTGCAGGACGTCTTTTAACTCAAAGGTGATCTTGTATTGCCATGAACCGGCTGTTTTGGTTTCGACGAGTCTCTCTGGATATTGTCCGTACAAATAAAAATTGCTGCCACCATATGCATACGGGGCTGTACAAGTGAGCAGGGCACTTTCTCCTTTGATGAATACTTTATCCCGACGGTTAAGCGAGACTGTCGGTTTGCGAGGGTAATCTGCGAAATAAAACAAAGTGATAGGTCTCATAGATAAATGCTGGCCTACAAATTTGTACCTGAACTAACCTGCCGAAATCATCATTGTCACCTGCATTGAGACGGCAACGCCCTCTTAGTGAGATAGTTTATAATTCAGGACCATAGACATGGAACTCATTTTCCACCTCTGACCTGAGCAAACTTGCCTCTATTTTCAATCTGTGACGTTTTGAGACACTGTACTGAGCAGAATCATCAGCTCTGCATCTATCTGCATCTTCCTCAGGTGCTTCCGGCACCACTACTTGTGAATAGGTTTCTTGCTACTAACCTCAAGACATTACAGTCCGCATCTACTTATTCTCTCCATACACGGCATGAATCAATGTGCTGACCCGCCACTGTTCTGCCTTTAGGCAAGTTAGTTTTCGTTCCCTGGACAGACCAGACCTGCACACAATATCCGAGGTGCGATATGACCAGTTCCTTAGACAGTTACAGTTTTATATCTCTGCTTGTGAAATTCAATCCTCTTATAACAAATTCCAAAATTCCGATTGCATTCCAAACTGCCGTCTGAACTTCGGCGTCCAACTTCAGGAGTTCAGACCCGAGAACGGAATACTGGACCCGCGACTGATCCGATATTCCAGAACCAAAGCAGGTCAGGTGCACTCTTTCGACCTGTGTCAGCGTCGATGAATGTGAACAGCGTTCACTCTCCTGAATTGAAGAGATTACAGTCCAAATCTGCGTGTTTGCTCCTTAAACGAAAAATTGTCATCTCATGAATCAATGTGCTGATCAGCCACTGGTCTGTTTTTATCACGTTATTTGTCGTTGCCTGGGGAGACCAGACCTGTAGCTAATACTCCAGAGGCGATCATACCAGCTGCTTATAAAACTGGAGGAAGATATGTCTGCTCGTAAAATTCCGTCCTCTTGAAACAAATTCCAACATTCCGATTTCTTTACGAATTGCTCGCTGTTGCTGCAAGTCCACCTTTTGGAATTCTGGCCCTTGCAGGGAAAACCGTGCCCTCTAGTGGTCCGATATCGCAGAACCAAAAAAGGTCACGTGTATTCTTCCCCTGTTCCCATCCTATCACCAATATTCCCTGCACGCAATGCCGCTCTATTGTTATTATGTTTAATATCTCTTGTTTCTCTGATTGTTACCTTCCTGAAAGCACACATGAAACACATTGCTGGAACACACCCATCTATTCTACCTGGTATCACCTCAAAAATATCCAATAGGTATCCCAAAGATATTTAACCTTCAGTAATTCACGTCGATTATATCCAGTACTCATCTTTATATCTCCAGTGCCCTTGAACCAATTTACACTGCAACCCACCAGTTTTTCTATCACGAATGTCAGGCTCACAGATCTCTATCTCCGAATATTCACAAACTTCCGAAATAAAAGAGCTGCGTGAACCCGTTCAAGAATCTGCTGGAGATTGTCTGTGACAACTCGACCAAGCAGAATCCTTTGTCAGTCTGCAGGACGTCCGATTGCGAGCTACTTTCATTCTTCTTCACTCAGAAGGTTACAATCCAAATCTACTTACTCTCTCCACATTCGACAAATTGCTATCTCGTGAATCTATGTGATGAACCGCTACTGCTCTGCGTTGATCGCAATTGACCTTTGTAGCAGACCAGACCTGTATGTAATATCGTAGATGTGATCTTACCAGTTCCCAATACATTTGGAGTTAGATATCTTCGCTTAGTCCTCTTGTAACAAATTCCAACATTCCGATTGCCTTCCAAACCATCAGCTTTAGGAATGCGGGACCTAAAACTGAACACTGTGCCCTGCAATAGTCCGGTATTCCCGAGGCAAAAACAGTCAGGTATATTTATCCAGTATTCCAAGTACACCAAAGTTACATGATATATATTTTCTTTAATAACTCCTGTGCGTCAAATTGCTGAAAACCTCCTGAATGTTCAGATGCATCACATTGCGAGTGTGTCTATATTTATTCCACCTGATACCATCTCAAACATATCTGATAGGTTTCCGAAACACGATTTCCCTTCAGTAAGTCACGTCGATTAGATCCAGCACTCTTTTATACGCTGCCCTTCTAACACTTCACACTGCAAACCAGATTTTTTCTTTGACATTTATCAAGCTCGAGGATCTATATTTTCCAATATTCAATGAATATCAATGTGAAATAGCTCCGTGAAAGCGTGATTGAATCTATCGGATATTGTCCATAATGACGAGACCATCCACGATCTCCGTAGTTAGCACCATCAAAATCTTCCTCCCCTACGCTGCAAGAGAATATTTCTGCATTGCCCAGTATGAATGGATCTCAAGGGGGTTCACGTGCTATGAAAGGAAAGGAAATTGATACAGACCCACTGCCATTCTCGCCACCGTATCACTTTGTTCAGACATTATCGTCCGGCCTGATACAATCGTTTGATATTGACAGACGAATTGACGTGTCCAGGTCCGCAGGACGTCTGATAAGTCAAAGGTGACCGTGGATCTCCGTGCTACTGCTCTTTGTGTTTTGACTGGTTCATCTGAATAATGTTCGTCCAAATGAAAAGTGCAGCCACGATATGGACACGCAGCTGTGCAAGTGATCCGGGCTTAGTTTTGCAAATCAATAGAAAATACATCAGCTACTCTTTAAAAATAAACATATTATGCGTGGAAATTCTTTTCCACTTCTGCCTTGAAACAGACGCCGTAGAATTTCTGTCTGTGCCCCTTTGCGACATAGTCGTCAGCGGAAGAAACAACTCCACAAAATGTCATAGAGCAATACAACACGGTTACAGGCCCTACGGTCCAGCAGTCCATGCCGACCGCGTTGTTCACCAAGCTCGTCCAAATTCCTTGCGTTGAGCTCCTATCCTTCCAAGCTCAGCCCCCCGCCCCATATACCTATCCAAGTGCTGAATAAATGATACCATTGTACCTGCCTCTACTGCTTACTCTGACAGGCCGTTCCATGCAGTCACCACACTCTGCGCCAAAAAGTTGCTGCCCATGTCCCTGTTAATCTTTCCCGTTTTAAATCTTTCCCCTTTTACTCCACACATATGCCCCCTAGTTCTGGACTCACCTACAAGGGAGGAGAGGCTGTTACCAACCGTAAATTCAAACATTTCTTTCGGTTTACCCCTCTTCTGCTACGTTCCAAAGAATAAAGATCTAATCTCACCAACCTCTCCCTGCAGCTCAACGCCTTTAATCCTTGCAATAACCACCTGAACCTTTTCAATACTCCTTCGTTCAGCCACGTATTTCCTATATCAGGTTGACCAAAACTGCACACAGTACTCCACGTGCGACTTCGATAACGACCACCACAACTGTAAAAATAATTTCAGAACTCCCAGACTTAATGTCCTGGCTCATGAAGGCCAGCGTTCTGAACGCCTTTTTGACAACCCTGCCTACCTGTGACGCTGATTTCAACTAACTATGCACTTGTATCTTCGGTCTCTCTGTCTGAGTATAGTCCCTGCTGTCCTACCATTCACCGCATAAATTCCACGCTGTTTTGACTTTCTAGAATGCATCAGCTCACAATTATCTGTATTGAAATCCATTTGCTACTCCTCGTCCCACTTCCCTAACTGCTCAAGATCCTCCTATACTCTACACTAAGCTTCTTTACTATCAGTAACACTTCCTAATTTCATGGCATCAGCAAATTTACTGATCAATCCTTTAACATTCCCATCCAAAACATTAATATTAAAAACGAATATCAAGGTTCCCAACACCATCTCCTGCGGCACACTGCTAATTCCCAGCATCCAGTCGGATAAACAATCTTCAACCACCTCTCTTTGCTTCGTACCTCTGGCACCTGCCGATGGGTTAGTAGTTTGCTGATGATATAAAGGTTGATTGTGTTGTGCATAGTGTAGAAGGTTGTTGCAGATTACGACAGGATATTGGTGGAATTCAGAGCTGGGCTGAGAAGTGGCAGATGGAGTATCAACCCGGATAAGTGTGAAGTGATGTACTTCGGGAGATCGAATTCGAAGACAGAATACAAGGTTAATGGCAGGACTCTTAGCAGTGTGGAGGAACAGAGGGATCTTGGGGTCCATGTCCACGCAGGTGAGTAGGGTTGCTTAGAAGCCGTATGGAGTGTTGGCCTTCATTTTCGGGGTATTGAGTTCAAGAACCACGAGGTGATGTTGCAGCTCTATAGAACTCTGGTTAGACCGCACTTGGAGTATTGTGTTCAGTTCTGGTCGTCTCATTATAGGAAGGATGTGGAAGCTTTGGAGAGGGTGCAGAGGAGATTTATAAGGATGTTGCCTGGATTGGAGAGCATGTCTTATGAGGATAGGTTGACAGAGCTAGGGCTTTTCTCTTTGGAGAGAAGGAATATGTGAGGTGAGTTGACAGAGGTGGACAAGATGATAAGAGGCATAGATCGAGTGGACAGTCAGAGACTTTCCCCAGGGCGACAATGGTTAACAGGAGGAGGCATAATTTTAAGGTGATTGTAGGATGGTATAAGGGGCTGTCAGGGGTACGAGTGTGGTGGGTGCGTTTAACGCACTGCCTGCAGAGGTTGTGGGGGCAGATACATCAGGGACATTTAAAAGACTGTTATATAGACACATGAATGACAGAAAAATAGTGGGCTCTGTGGGAGGGAAGGATCAGATAGATCTTAGAGCAGGATAAAATGTCACAACGTTGTGGGCCGAAGGGCCTTTGCTGTGCTGTCGTGCTTTATCACCTTTATTACCTCCCCATCCCTCCGACACTTCGAAAAAACTTAAAATGAGCAATTTTCATTCTTCTCAACTCAAGTAATTACAGTCGAAACCTACTCAATCTCTCCATGAACAACAACCTGCCATCTCATGAATCAATGCGGTGACCGGCCACTGCTTCCCCTTTTCGCAACTTTTCGTTGCCTGGGTAGACCAAACCTATACACAATATTCTGAATGCGAGCTCCAAGTTCCCTATGCAATTAGAGGACGATACCCCTGCTTGTATGTGGAGCGATGCCCAGATGTCTTGAAAGCATCGTTTTCCTCTACTGCGCAGAAGGAAAATATTTCAACATAGACTTGGATGAATCGATTTAAAGTGGTGTCAGTTTCTATGAAAGGAAAGGAAATTGAAACATACCCAATACCGTTATCGCCAACCGATCATGCCGAGCAGAAGTTATCCTCCGGTCTGACACAGTCTTTTGATATTGACAGAAGAAGTGTTCCATCCCGGTCCCCAGGACATCTGTTAAGTTGAAGCTGACCTTAGATTGCCCTGATGACGCTTTCTGTGTTTTGATGAGTTTCTCTGGATATTGTCCGTACAAATAAAAAGTGCTGCCACAATATGCATCCGGGGCTGTACAAGTGAGCAGGGCACTCTCCCCTTTGACGAATACTTCATTCTCGCGGTTAAGCGAGACTGTCGGTTTGTGAGGGATATCAGCGAGATAAAACAAAGTGATTGGTCTCATAGATAAATGCTGGCCTACAAATTTGTACCTGAACCAACGTGCCGATAGCATCATTGTCACCTGAATTGAGACGGCAACGCCCTCTTAGTGAGATAGTTTATAATTCAGGACCATAGACGTGGAACTCATTTTCCACTTCTGACTTGAGCAACCGTCCCGCTATTTTCAATCTGTGACGTTTTGCGACACTGTACTCAGCAGAATCATCAGCTCTGCATCTATCTGCATCTTCCTCCGGTGCTTCCGGCACCACTGCTTGTGAATAAGTTTCATGTTACTAAACTCAAGACATTACAGTCCGCATCTACTTATTCTCTCAATACACGGCATGAATCAATGTGCTGACCCGCCACTGTTCTGCCTTTATGGCAAGTTAGTTTTCGTTCCCTGGACAGACCAGAGCAGCACACAATATCCGAGATGCGATATGACCAGTTCCTTCGACGTACAGTTAGATATCTCTGCTTGAGAAATTCAATCCTCTTATAACAAATTCCAACATTCCGATTGCCTTCCAAACTGCTGGATGCACTTAACGTCCAACTTCAGGAGTTCAGGCCCGAGAACGGAATACTGGGCCAGTGACTGATCCGATATTCCAGAACCATAGCCGGTCAGGTGCATTATTTCGCCTTGTTTCAGCATCGATGAATGTGAACAGATTTCATTCTCCTGAGTTGAAGAGATTACAGTCCAAATCTGCGTGTTTGCTCCTTAAACGGTAAATTGTCATCTCATGAATCAATGTGCTGATCAGCCACTGTTCTGTTTTTATCACGTTCTTTGTCTTTACCTGGGGAGAGCAGACCTGCAGCTAATGTTCCAGATGCGATCATACCAGGTCCTTATACAAATGGAGGAAGATATGCCTGCTCGTACTCTTCCGTCCTCTTGAAACAAATTCCAACATTCCGATTTCTTTACGAACTGCTCACTGTTGCTGCAGGTCCACCTTTTGGAATTCTGGCCCTTGCAGGGAACAGCTTGCCCGCCAGTGGTCCGATATTGCAGAACCAAAAAAGGTCACGTGTATTCTTTCCTCTGTTCCCATCCTATCACCAATATTCTCTGCACGCAATGCCGCCCGATCGTCATTATGTTTAATATCTATTGATTATAAGAGTGTTACTTTCCTGAAAGTACACATGCAACACATTGCTGCAACGAACCCATCTATTCTACCTGGTATCACCTCAAAAATATCCAATAAGTATCCCAAAGACATTTAACCTTCAGTAATTCACGTCGATTATATCCAATACTGATCTTTATATCTCCAGTGCCCTTTAACCAATTTACACTGCAACCCACCAGTTTTTCTATCACGAATATCAGGCTCACAGATCTCTATCTCCCAATATTTACAAACTTCCGAAATAAAAGTGCTGCGTGAACCCGTTCAAGAATCTGCTGGAGATTGTCTGTGACAACTCGACCAAGCAGAATCCTTCGTCAGTCTACAGGACGTCCAATTGCGAGCTAGTTTCATTCTTCCTCACTCACAAGTTTACAATCCAAATCTACTTACTCTCTCCAAATTCGACAAATTGCTATCTCGTGAATCTATGTGATGAACCGCTACTGCTTTGCGTTGATCACAATTTAACTTTCTAGCAGACCAGACCTGTATGTAATATCGTAGATGCGACCTTACTAGTTCCCCACAGATTTCGAGTTAGATATCTTCTCTTAAGTCCTCTTGTAACAAATTCCAACATTCCGATTGCCTTCCAAACCATCAGCTTTAGGAATTCGAGACATAAAAATGAACACTGTGCCCTGCAATAGTCCGGTATTCCAGATGCAAAAACAGTCAGGTGCATTCTTTCTTGAAGTTTCCATCTTTAACCAGTATTCCATGTACACCAATGTTACATGATCTTTATTTCCTTTAACAACTCCTGTGTGTCAAATTGGTGGAAACTTCGTGAATGTTCAGAAGCATCACATTGGGGGGGGTGTCTATATTTATTCCACCTGGTACAATCTCAAACATATCTGATAGGTTTCCGAAACACGATGTCCCTGCAGTAATTCACGTTGAAATAGATCCAGTAGTATTTTATACGCTGCCCTTCTAACACTTTACACTGAAAACCAGATTTTTGTCTATCACAGTGATCCAGCCCGCTGTTATATATTTTCCAATATTCAAAGAATACCAAAGGAAAATAGTTGAGTGAAACCGTGATACAATCAATTGCAAATTGTCCATGATGACGAGACCATCTACGATCTCCGCAGTTACCACAACCAAAATCTTCCTCCCCTACGCTGCAATAGACTATTTCTGCATTGTTCTGTATTAATCGATCTGAAGGGGTGTCAGGTTCTCTGACAGGAAAGGAAATTGATACATACCCACTGCCGTTATCGCCACCGTATCACTTCGTTCAGACATTATCGTCCGGCCTGACACAACCGTTTCATATTGACAGACGAATTGATATGTCCCGGTCCGAAAGGGGGCGTCTGATGCGTCAAAGGTAACCGTGGACGTCCCTGGTTTTGCTGTCTGTGTTTTGACTGGTTCATCTAGATATCGTTCGAACAAATGAAAAGTTCTGCCACGATATGGAGATAGAGCTGTGCAAGTGATCCGGGTTCTTTCTCCTTCCACAAAAACATTATAACGACTGTTCAGCGAGAGCGCTGGTTTCGGCGGGACATCTGCAAGTATAAAAGAAATGATAACACACTTCGCTAAATGATGACCTACAAACTTGGGCAAACCTGATCCGGCGGTCATGTAATTATTGGCATCTGCATTAAGAAAGTAACAGTCTCTTGGTCAGAGAGTGTATAATTCACTGCCTGTGCATACAAATTCCTTCCGACTTCTGCCTTGAATAGTCGTCCCGTTATTTCCGGTCTGAAACCCTTTGTGAGACTGTCTTCATCAGAAGCGTCATCTCCGTTTCGACTTGTACCTCCCTCTGCTACCTCTGGCACGATTGCAAGTGAACAATTCCCAGTGTTCTAAACTCAAGAGATTACAGACCATATCTACCTTCTCTGTTCATAAACGACAAGTTTCAATCTCATAAATCAATGTGGCGACGCGTCACTTTCCCGCCTTTCTCACAAGTTACGTTCTGTTTCCTGTGTAGACCAGACTAATGTATGACATTCTAGATGAGATCTTCCCAGTTCCCTGTACAACTGGAGTTAGATATCTCGGCCTGTGCACTTAAGTCCTCTTGTAACAATCTCCAATATTCTGATTGCCTTCCAAACTGTGCACTGTACCTCTACGTCCGGCTTCAGTAATTCGGGTCATTGAACAGAGGACTGTGCCTTCAACGTGTCCGATATTCCAGAACTGAAAAAAAGGTCGGCAGTATTTTTTTCTGCATGGTTCCATTCTTCAGCCGATATTCCATCCATGTCAGTGTCACGCGTTCTTCATGCTGTTTACCAGCTCCTGTTTGTCAGGTTGTTGAAATCTGCCTAAAAGTCTGCATATAAGACATTGCTGGTGCGCACCTATCTATTGTACCAGGTATCTCAACCACGACTTACCCCGTTACACGAAAGACTTACTTTGCCCGAAAGAGTGTAAAGATGGCCAAGAATATTGTCAGGACTTGAGAGCCTGAGATATCGAGAGAAGTTGATAAGAACTTGTCCAACCTCTTCCTATATCACTGGAGCGCAGGAGACCTATAAAATCATGAGGGGCTAAGTTAAGGAGAATGCCTATCATAAATTTTCCCCAGGGATTTACCCCTTGCATGCAAATTCTTTTCCACCTGTGGCCTGAATGGCCGTCCAGTCATTTTCATTATGTGACCCTTTGCGACATTTTACTCAGCAGAGGTACCTCCTCAGCATCTACTTGAACATCCCTCTGATACAGCAGAGGGCACGGTTGAATGCGAACAACTATTCTTCTGAACACAAGACATTACAGTCCAAATCTACTTTGTCTCTGCATTCACGGCTCGATTTCCATCTCGTGAACTGGTTCATCTTGATATTGGTCGGACAAATGAAACGTGCTTCCAAGATATGCGGAGAGGGCTGAGCATGTGAGATGGGCCCTTTCTCCTTCAGAAACACAATTTCTCTGCAGTTTAGCGAGAGCCTCGATTTCTGCGGGACTTCTGCAAACTATAAACAAATGATAGTACTCTTTGATACATGTTCACCTCCAAATTTCTACAAAAGACAGCAACGATCTCTTGGAGAGATTATAATTCACTACCCTGTGCAGGAAATTCCTTTCCACATCTGCTTTAAATAGCTGTCCCGCCATTTTCAGCCTCTGACACTTTCTGACATTGTACTCAGCATTACCATCACCTCGGCATCCACCTGCCTGTCCTTCGGGCATGTCAGGCACGGTTGAATGCGAACAATTTTAATGCCTCTGAAATCAAGAGAACACAGTGCAAATCTTCTTCGTCTCTCCCTAAACGAATTATTACCTTCTCCTGAATCAGTCTGGTGATTCACCACTGTTCTTCTGTTATCGCGAGTTACTTTTTGTTTCCTGGGTAAATGACACGTATACCCGATACACTAAATTGTTAAATCCGTTCATAATTGTCACATGTACCGAGGTACAGTGCAAAACGTTTCTTGCATACCGTTCAATCAGATTAATTCAACAGTACTCCGCAGAATTGAAGGAATATATCTCTGCTTGTGTGCTTCAGTCCTCCTGTAACAAATTCCAAAATTCCGATTGCCTTCCAAACTGCTGTCTGCACTTAGCGTCCAACTTCAGGAGTTCAGGTCCGAGAACGGAATACTGGGCCAGTAACTGATCCGATATTCCAGAACCAAAGCAGGTCAGGTGCATTCTTTCGCCCTGTTTCAGCATCGATGAATGTGAACAGATTCCATTCTCCTGAGTTGAAGAGATTACAGTCCAAATCTGCGTGTTTGCTCCATAAACGGTAAATTGTCATCTCATAAATCAATGTGCCGATCAGCCACGTGGCTGTTTTAACCACGTTCTTTGTCTTTTCCTGGGGAGACCAGACCTGCAGCTAATATTAAAGATGCGATCATAACAGGTCCTTATACAAATGGAGGAAGATATGCCTGCTCGTACTCTTACCGTCCTCTTGAAACAAATTCCAAACATTCCGATTTCTTTACGAACTGCTCACTGTTGCTGCAGGTCCACCTTTTGGAATTCTGGCCCTTGCAGGGAACCGCTGTGCCCGCCAGTGGTCCCGATATTGCAGAACCAAAAAAGAAGGTCACGTGTATTCTTTCCTCTGTTCCCATCCTATCACCAATATTCGTCTGCACGCAATGCCGCCCGATCGTCATTATGTTAATATCTATTGATTATAAGAGTGTTACTTCCTGAAAGTACCATGCAACACATTGCTGCAACGAACCCATCTATTCTACCTGGTATCACCTCAAAAATATCCAATAAGTATCCCAAAGACATTTAAACCTTCAGTAATTCACGTCCGATTATATCCAATACTGATCTTTATATCTCCAGTGCCCTTTAACCAATTACACTGCAAACACCACCAGTTTTTTCTATCACGAATATCAGGCTCACAGATCTCTATCTCCCAATATTTACAAACGTCCGAAATAAAAGTGCTGCGTGAACCCGTGCAAGAATCTGCTGGAGATTAGTCTGTGACAACTCGACCAAGCAGAATCCTTCGTCAGTCTGCAGGACGTCCGAATTGCGAGCTAGTTTCATTCTTCTTCACTCACGAAGGTTACAATCAAATCTACTTAGCTCTCTTCCACATTCGACAAATTGCTATCTCGTGAATCTATGTGATGAACCGCTACTGCTTTGCGTTGATCAGCAATTGAACTTTCTAGCAGACCAGACCTGTATGTAATATCGTAGATGCGACCTTACTAGTTCCCCACAGATTTCGGAGTTAGATATCTTCGCTTAAGTCCTCTTGTAACAAATTCCAACATTCCGATTGCCTTCCAAAGCCGATCAGCTTTAGGAATGCGAGACATAAAAATGAACACTGTGCCCTGCAATAGTCCGGTATTCCAGATGCAAAAACAGTCAGGTGCATTTAAGTTCCAGTATTCCATGTACCACCAATGTTACATGAATCTTTATTTTCTTTAACAACACCTTTGCGTCAAATTGCTGAAAACTTGCTGAATGTTCAGATGCATCACATTGCGGGTGTGTCTATATCAATTCAACTTGGCAACATCTCAAACAATAATGATAGGTTTCCTAACACGATTTCCATTCAGTAATTCACGTCGATTAGATCCAGTACTATTTTATACGCTGCCCCTTCTAACACTTCACACTGCAAACCAAGATTTTTTTCTTTGACATTTATCAAGCTCGCGGATCTATACTTGCCAATATTTCAAAGAATATCAATGTGAAATAGCTCCGTGAAAGCGTGATTGAATCTGTCGGATATTGTCCATAATGACGAGGACCATCCGCGATCTCCGTAGATATCACCATCAAAATCTTCCTCCCCTACGCTGCAAGAGAATATTTCTGCATTGCCCTGTATGAATGGATCTCAAGGGGGTTCACGTTCTATGAAAGGAAAGGAAATTAATACATACCCACTGCCATTATCGCCAACGTATCACTTTGTTCTGACATTATCGTCCGGCCTGATACAATCGTTTGATATTGACAGAAGAATTGACGTGTCCAGGTCCGCAGGACGTCTGATAAGTCCAAAGGTGACCGTGGATCTCCATGCTTACTGCTCTTGTGTTTTTGACTGGTTCATCTGAATAACGTTCGTACAAATGAAAAGTGCTGCCACATATGCAGACTCAGCTGTGCAAGTGATCAGGGCTCTTTCTCCTTCCACAAAAACATTATAACGACTGTTCAGCGAGAGCGCTGGTTTCGGCGGGACATCTGCAAGTATAAAAGAAATGATAACACACTTCGCTAAATGATGACCTACAAACTTGGACATACCTGATCCGGCGGTCATGTAATTATTGACATCTGCATTGAGAAAAATAACAGTCTCTTGTTCAGAGAGTATATAATTCACAGCCTGTGCATACGAATTCTTTCCGACTTCTGCCTTGAATAGTCGTCCCGTTATTTCCGGTCTGTAACCCTTTGTGAGACTCTCTTCATTAGAAACAACATCTCCGTTTCCACCTGTACATCCCTCTGCTACCTCTGGCACGATTGCAAGTGAACAATTCCCATTGTTATAAACTCAAGAGATTACAGACCAAATCTACATTCTCTGTTCATAAACGACAGTTTCAATCTCATAAATAAATGTGGCTACGCGTCACTTTCCCGCCTTTCTCAAAGTTACGTTCTGTTTCCTGTGTAGACCAGACTAATGTATGACATTCTAGATGAGATCTTCCCAGTTCCCTGTACAACTGGAGTTAGATATCTCGGCCTGTGCACTTAAGTCCTCTTGTAACAATCTCCAATATTCTGATTGCCTTCCAAACTGTGCACTGTACCTCTCCGTCCGGCTTCAGTAATTCGGGTCATTGACAGAGGACTGTGCCTTCAACGTGTCCGATATTCCAGAACTGAAAAAAAAGGTCGGCAGTATTTTTTTCTGCATGGTTCCATTCTTCAGCCGATATTCCATCCATGTCAGTGTCACGCGTTCTTCATGCTGTTTACCAGCTCCTGTTTGTCAGGTTGTTGAAATCTGCCTAAAAGTCTGCATATAAGACATTGCTTGTGCGCACCTATCTATTCTACCAGGTATCTCAACCACGACTTACCCCGTTACACGAAAGACTTAATTTTGCCGGAAAGAGTGTAAAGATGGCCAAGAATATTGTCAGGACTTGAGAGCCTGAGATATCGAGGGAAGTTGATAAGAACTTGTCCAACCTCTTCCTATATCACTGGAGCGCAAGAGACCTATAAAATCATGAGGGTCTAAGTTAAGGAGAATGCCTATCATAAATTTTCCCCAGGGATTTACCCCTTGCATGCAAATTCTTTTCCACCTGTGGCCTGAATGGCCGTCCAGTCATTTTCATTATGTGACCCTTTGCGACATTTTACTCAGCAGAGGTACCTCCTCAGCATCTACTCGAACATCCCTCTGATACCACAGAGGGCACGGTTGAATGCGAACAACTATTCTTCTGAACACAAGACATTACAGTCCAAATCTACTTTGTCTCTACATTCACGGCTCGATTTCCATCTCGTGAACTGGTTCATCTTGATATTGGTCGGACAAATGAAACGTGCTTCCAAGATATGCGGAGAGGGCTGAGCATGTGAGATGGGCCCTTTCTCCTTCAGAAACACAATTTCTCTGCAGTTGAGCGAGAGCCTCGATTTCTGCGGGACTTCTGCAAACTATAAACAAATGATAGCACTCTTTGATACATGTTAACCTCCAAATTTCTACAAAAGACAGCAACGATCTCTTGGAGAGATTATAATTCACTACCCTGTGCAGGAAATTCCTTTCCACTTCTGCTTTAAATAGCTGTCCCGCCATTCTCAGCCTCTGACACTTTCTGACATTGTACTCAGCATTACCATCACCTCGGCATCCACCTGCCTGTCCTTCGGGCATGTCAGGCACGGTTGAATGCGAACAATTTTAATGCCTCTGAAATCAAGAGAACACAGTGCAAATCTTCTTCGTCTCTCCCTAAACGAATTATTACCTTCTCCTGAATCAGTCTGGTGATTCACCACTGTTCTTCTGTTATCGCGAGTTACGTTTTGTTTCCTGGGTAAATGACACGTATACCCGATACACTAAATTGTTAAATCCGTTCATAATTGTCACATGTACCGAGGTACAGTGCAAAACGTTTCTTGCATACCGTTCAATCAGATTAATTCAACAGTTCTCCGCAGAATTGAAGGAATATATCTCTGCTTGTGTGCTTCAGTCCTCCTGTAACAAATTCCAACATTTCGATTGCCTTTCAAATGGTTCGCAGGATGTCGACGTCCAGCATCAGCAATCTGCTCCTCAGAACGGAACACAGCGCACTCGGCTGGTCCAATATTCCAGAACCAAGAAAGTTCAAGTGTTTTCTTTCTCCAAGTCTATCCTTTAACCAATATTTCATGTTTGCCAAAGGAGGGCATTCTTTTTTTTTTTTACCAACCCTGGTTAGCAGATGGACGAATCCATCCTGATAACCAGACACACCGCATTTCCGGTGCTCATCTATCGTTTCAACCCAGCATCACTTCAAAATTGTCTCGCAAGCACTTCAAGAACGATTTATCTTTCAATGTTTCACATTGCTTATGGCCAGCACTCGTTTTGCTACATCTTAACTGCCCTTCAACCACTTCGGTTACACTACAGCTCAGCATTTTATGCATATAATTTCGGTCAGGCTTACTAATCTATATATTTCCAAATATTCTAACCCCTCCTGAATAATCGATCCGAGTGGAACCATGACAGAATCCATCGAAAATTGTTCCAGAAAAACAGATCATGCACAATCAAGAAAGTTCCCTCCTTCAAAAACTTAGAATTCAGACCCTCAAACCTGGGACCTGTCAACACTCAGTCGCGCAAATTTCTCCGTCAATATTATTTATTAATGTTGATTTCATTTCACTCTGTGTTTACTCGTAACATATAATACATTGTTTTCAATGAAATGTCATTATCTTCTCGAGGGGAGTAAAGTATAAAACACCCTTCACTTTGAAATTTCCGCGCCGTTTCTATGGTCAATTGAAGGAACCCACGCACGTTATAATTAGCTGCTCTTTTGCTTCATTTTACACTTAAATGAGCAAATTTAAAGTTATGGTCTTTTTAAAAAACCAACGGCCATACCTTCGTGAATCTAGTGGTTTATGCTGCCCGTTTTAACTTCAAAGTTAAATAAGTGACCACTTTTAATCAACGCCGTGCCACTACAGTTATGATCACACTTGTAAAGAGATTGTCAGCGTTAAACTCAACATAGAGTACCTTAACACTGTGTAACATACTGGACCATATGCCTCGTTAAATGGAGCGATGTGGAGATGTATTACAAGCACCATTTCTCTCCATTAACAGGCAATAAAATATCGCAACATCATTTTGTATGATTTCACCTGAAGTGATGTGGGTTACTATGAAAACAAAAGAAATACCATCTTACCCACTCTCGTTATTGTCACCGTATCACTTGCTGCTGAGGTTATCGTCCGGTCTGACACAATCTTTACATAATGACAGGAGAAGTCTTCTGTCCCGGTCCACGGGATGTTTGTTATGTCAAAGACGACCACGGATTCTCTGTAAGTGGCTTTCTGAGTTTTGTCGTGTGTTTTTCCTCTTTGGCTGCGTAAGTGAAACGTGCTGCCGGAATACACCGAAGGTGCCGTGCAAGTGAGCAGGACACGTTCTCCTGACAGAAATACTTTATCCTCACGGTTTGACGAGAGTTTCGCTTTGTCGGGGTAATCTACAGATACAAAAATAGACATATGTTTACATTCTTTTCTACATGGTGAGCTCTGAAAGGACGTATAATCTGACCAGGCAATGCAATAATTATTGTCACCCATAACCCCCCCCCCACCAGAAAATTCGCTTGGATCGAGAGTTAATGAATCCCAACCTTCCGCATGGCAGTTTCCCCATGCATGCTTGAATAGCTGGACCATAATTTTTGGTCTGTGCCCCTTTTTGACTGAATTTATCAGAAGCCTCACCTCTGCATCATATGTCCATCGTTCTGGTGTACCTGGCACGGTTGAGTGGGAACCACTTGCACTATTCTGAACTCAATTCATCAGAATCGAAACCTACTTAATCAAGCCACAAAACGAAATATTGCCATCTCATGAATTAATGTGTTGGCTCACCACTGCTCTGTCTTTATCGAAAGTTACTTTTTGTTTCTTGGGTAGGCGAGACGTGTACCCGATATTCTACGTTGTTCAATTGGTTTATTATTGTCACATGAAACGAGGTACCGCGAAAAACCTGTCTCGCATACCATTCAGACAGATTAATTCAACAGTTCCTCGTAGAATTGGAGGAAGTTATCTCTGCTTGTGTACCTAAGCTCTCTTCTAACAAATTCCAACATTTCGATTGCCGTCCAGATCGTTCGCTGTTCCTCGGCGTCCAGCTTCAGCTTTGGTCCCCAGGGCGGTTCACTCTGCCCTCCACTGGTCCAACATACCAGAACCAAGAAAAGTCACGTGTTTCATTTCTCCATTTCCATCCTTTAACAAATATTTCATGTATGCAAATGCTGGGCGTTATTTATTCTGTTCACCAACACCGATTGGCAGGTTGATGAAACTTACCTGACAACCAGACACACCGCGTTGCTGGTGCGAATCTATCGATTCTACCCAGCGTCACTTCAAAATTGTCTCGCAAGCACCTCAAACACGATTTATCCTTCAAGGTTGCACATTGCTTATGTCCCGCACTCGTTTATTACATCTTAACTGCCCTTAAACCACTTCGTTTACACTACAGTCCAGCATTTCTTTTGTGTAAGTTCTCTCAGGCTCACGGGTCAATATATCCTTGTTTTCAACCCCCTTCTAATAATTGAGTCCAGTGGAACCATGACAGAATCGATCGAAAATTGTCTGATGAAAACAGATCATGCATAATCTACAAAGTGCCCTCCCTCAGAATCTTAGAATTCATACCCTCATCCTGCGGCCTGTCAACCTTCAGTCGTGTAAATTTCTCCGTCAATATGATTTATTAATTTTGATTTCTTTTCACTCTGTGTTTACTCGAAACATGTAATACATTGTTTTCAATAGAATGTGCTTATCTTCTGGAGAGGAGACATGTATGAAATACTCCTTACTTCTTTGAAATTTCCCCTTCGTTTCCTTTATCAATTGAAGCGACCCGCGCACATTCTAACTAGCTGTTCTTTTGCTTCATTTTACTTTTAAATGGGAAAAGTTAACGTTAGGCTCTGTGTTAAAATAAACGGCTTTGCCCGAGGGAATCTAGAGGTTTAAATTGTCCATTTTGTCTTCAATGTCAAATCAATGTCCACCTTTAATCAATGCCGTACACCCCCAATTATGATCAAACGCGTAAAGAGATTGTCAGCGTTAAACTCAATGACACTGCACCGTAACACCATGTAACATGCTGGAGTATTTGCCTCGATCAATGGAGAGATGAGGAATATATTAAAATCACATTTTCTCTCCAATACGCGGCTGGAGAATGTCGCCACATTGTTTTGTCTGATTTCACCTGAAGTGATGTGGGTCTCGATGAAAGAACAGGAAATTCAAACTTACACATTCTCGTTATCGTCACCGTATCACTATCTACTGAGGTTACCGGCCGGGCTGACTCAATAATTTCATAATTACAGGAGAACTTTTTTGTCCCAGTCCACGGGTCGTTTGTTAAGTTAAAGGCGACCTCGGATCGTCCGGGCGTGTCTTCCTGGGTTTTGACGTCTGTTTTTCCGTTTTGGCTGTGTAAGTGAAAAGTGCTGCCGGAATATTCAGAAGCTGCTTTGCAAGTGAGCAGGACACGTTCTCCTGTCAGGAATACTCTATCCTCACGGTTAAGCGAGAGCATCGGTTTCGGCGGGACTTCTGCAAATGAGAAACAAATGACAGTACTCTTGGATACATGTTAACCGAAGCATTTGTACATAAGGCAACAACATTATCATGGTGAAATTCTTTGTAAATCACTATCCTGTACATGATATTCCTTTTCTACTTCTGACTTCAACTGCTGTCCCGCCATTTTCAGTCTCTGACCCTTTGTGATATTCTACCCAGCAGTACCATCACCTCGGCATCTACCTGTCCATCCCTCTGGTACGTTTGGCAGGGTGGAATTCGAAGAACTTTAATAATTCTGTACTCAAGAGTTCACAGTCTAAATCCACTTGACCGCTCCCTGAACAGAAATATTGTAATCTCACGAATCAATATGGTGACTCACCACTGTTCTGCCTTTATTGCAAGTTACTTTTTGTTTTTGTTAGTGGGTTGACGAGACCTGTCCCCGGTATTCTAAATTCTTAAAGTGGTTTATAATTGTCACATGTACAGAGGTACATTAAAAGAACTTGTCTTGCACACCGTTCATACAGATTAATTCAACAGTTCACTGTAGAATTGGAGGAACATGCCTCTCCCTGTGTACCTAAGTCCTCTCGTAACGAATTCCAACATTTCTATTGCCTTGCAAATTGTTCGATGTACATCGACGTCCAGCTTCCGCAATTTGGTCCCAGAACGGAACACAGCGCCCTCCAATGGTCAAATATGCCAGAACCAAAAATGGTCACGTGTTGCTTTCTCCATTTCCATCCTTTAACCAATATTGAATCTCTGCTAATGGAAGGCGTTCTTTATTTTTTCACCAACCCTGGTTGTCAGGTTGATAAAACCCACCTGACGTCCAGATACACCACATTGCTGGTGAGCATCTAGCAATTCTATCCAACTGAGGAAGAATAAATGACGTCCTTTGCCAAAACTCTGGCTGCTGGGTTACTTGAGATTGTCGAACTATGCTTGCAGCTAATAGTAAACCTGGTCTTGGAGCCAGCCAGTCTGCAGAAGTCTGCTGAAACCAGACTTTGAAATAAAACAAGATGCGAGTTCAGTCTTGAGCTCAGCCTTGACCGCCTGATAAGAGGAACTACTTGGTCTTATTTTGTCTTATTTTAATCTATGAATCACATTGGTTAAATTATTAAGTATGTAACAACCGTAACTGAACTAATCGTGATATAGCTGTTGTCTTAACACATAAAGTAATCTTCTGTATGTGAGAGTCTGGGTAATGGTGGAGATCGATGCCCACTCTCCATAGTACCATGTACAAAAAAGTTATCGTCATCTTATTGTAGTAAAAATAAGAGATTCCACGTTACAACATCACTTCAAAATTGTCTCACAGGCAACTCAAGCACGATTTATACTTCAACGTTACATGTTGCTTACGTCCAGCACTCGTTTCGTTACATCTTAACTGCCCTTTACCCATTTTGTTTGCACGAGAGTCCAGCATATCTTTTCCTTCGGTTCTGTCAGGCTCGCGGATGAATATTTCTTTATACTCAGCCCCCTTCTAAATAATAGAGCCGAGAGGAACCATGGCAGAGTCGATCGAAAATTGTCCAGTAAAAACAGATCATAATGCACACGATCGAGAAAGTTACCTCATTCAAAATCTCAGAATTCAGACCCTTAAACCTGGGGACTGTCAATACTCAGTTGCGCAAATTTCTCCGTCAATATTATTTATTAATTTTGATTCCTTTTCACTCCGCCTTTACTCGAAACATTTTTAATATATTGTTTTCAGTAGAATGTCTGTCTTCTCCAGAGGAGACAGGTATAAAATACGCTTCACTTCTCTGATATTTCCCCTTAGTTTCCTTTGTCAGTGAAGGGATCCACGCACGTTATCATTAACTAATCTTTTGCTTTATTTTACATTTAAATGGGAAAAGTTAACTTTAGACTCTGTGTTAAAATCAACGGCTTTACCCTGACAAATGCAGAGGTTTAAGTTGTCCGTGTTAGCTTCAAGGTTTAATAAATGTCCATCTTTAATCAACGCCGTGCACTTCCAATTATGATCGGACTTGAAAACGATTGTCAACGTTAAACGCAACGCCACTGCACCTTAATACTATGTAACATGCCGGAGTATTTGCCTCGAGAAATGGAGCGATCAGGAGAAGTCCTCAAACCACCAGTTCCCTCCATTAAGTAGCAAGAGAATGTCACAAGATTGTTTTGTTTGATTTTACCTGAAATGGTGTCGCTTTCGGTGAAAGGAAAGGAAATTGAATGCCATTTCATTCTCATTCCCATTCAACACCGACATGTCTGCACTTGATCGTCGTCACTGCCAGGGTGAGGCCAAAAGGCAACCAGAAAAATCAGGACCTCGTCTTTGGTCTGGCTCAGGGAACAGACCTCCTCCAACCACCCCCTTCCCCCCTCCCGCGTGGCTCGTTCTGCCCATTATCCCTCACCCCTCCTCCGTCCACCGGTCACCTAAAGGCTTAACAAATCTCTTCTGGCAGTTCAAGCTCTCCATTCCAGGAAAACATCCTTTTTATTTCCCGCACTTCTCCAGATTGCTCAAATAGTTTCTCTAGCGCGGTGACCAGAATCGCACACAATACTGGAAGTGCGGAAGCTACACCGTTCTGTACAGCTGTAACATGACGTATCAACTCTTGTAATCAATGCCTATGTTGACGAAGGCCAGCGTGCCAAAAGCTTTCTGCACCGTTCTGTCCACCTGTGCTGCTACTTTCAGCAAACGATGCACTTGTATCCCCTTCGTCTCCATGTCCATGTGCATGTCCTGCCCTGGTTTAGCTTCTCAAAATGCATCACTTCGCGCTCGTGTAAGATAAATTCCATTTGCTATTTCTTTGCCTGCTTGCAAACGTGAGCAATATCCTGTTGTAAACTTAGTCAACTTTCTTCCTTGTCCGCTATGCTGCCAATTTCGCTGTCATCTGCAAAACATTCTCACACAAATCATAGATCGAAATGACAACAACAGAGGACCCCAACGATTATCCCTGCGCACACCACTCCTCGTAGTTCTTCAGTCTGAAAACAGCCTTCCATTACCACTGTCTCCTGCCTACTACAAACCAATACTTAACAGGTTGTAGACCTCAGCGTTGATCCTATGTGGTCCAAACCTCCGGACCAGCTTACCATGGAGGGACATTGTCAATGGCCTTTCTAACGTCCTGCTACACAACCTCTTCCACCCTGTGCTCGTCAATCCTCTTGGTAACCGCTTGAAAAAACGTTATCAAATCGGTGAGATGTGGTGCTGTCCGTTCCCTGGGCGCACTCACCCAAATGCAGAGGATCGCCATTCACAGGATTAAATGTCCTTCCTCGTTCCACTCCCAAATTAATATGGACACCTCAGCATTACTTCACTTTTAAGCTTTATTGTCAACATCGCTGGCACTTTTCTATCCTCTGCAAGCTTTTAATCATGTCCTTACATTAAAGTTTCAAATATAACAAGAACAAGGGACCGGATTTTGAACCTTCTGCTATCCTACTCATTATAGTAACAGGAAAACATGACAACAATCGCCGCCTGTTTTCTGCTGTTTAGCACATGCTTCTTCATGTGTGCCACGACCTTTGGATTTTTATAACCCTAACCCTAACCCTACCCTTGAGCACCGAAAACTTAGAATATTAATGAATAGAAGGAGAGTAAGGTTGGACGCTCACTGTGCTTACTCTTGACAGTTGCAGATTTGCATCAACCTCATCAGGAGTACAGAAGAAACGGTAAAAATAATTAGTTGTAGTTTGATCAAATAACGAAGTGACGAAACAGCAGGACAGCACAATAGTATTCACATGCAATATTTATGAGAAAAAAGGAACAAAGTTTGTTACTCACGTTGCGTGTCGCTCCTCTGAACTGCTGCTGCCACTGCAGAGACAAAATAAGAATTAGTCCAATGAAATGCAATATGAACACATTTCCAATAATCAGTGACTGTCACCGTAGAAGGGTATTGCGTGGTGGTGAGCATGGACAAATATTTAGATATGTTGGTTGGTCAGCTTGCGGACAACACAGACATTGGAGGAGCGGTGGAGAGCACAGAAGGTCGGAACGGAATACAGCAGAATATAGATCAGTTACAGTTATGGGGAAGAAATAGCGGATGGAGTTTCATCGGGCAACTGCGAACTGATGCACTTTGGAAGTTCAAATGTCAGGGGAAAGTACACAGTTAATGTCAGGACCCTTAGCAGCATTGATGAACATTGTGGTCCAAGCCCAAACCTCCCTGGAAGTCGCATGGAAAGTAGATAGGGTGGTAGAAGGCGTATGAAAGGCTTCCCTTCATCGCTAGAGGCAGAGAGTATAAGAATCAGAATGCATGATACAGATGTGTACAATACTGTTTCGTTCAGACTTGGAGTATTTGCGTGCACTTCTGGTCGCTACATTACAGGAAGGATGCGGAGATTCTGGAGAGGGTTCAGAAGAGGTTTATCAGGATGCTGTACCAGGGTATTAGCTGTAAGGAGAGGTTGGACAAATTGTACTGTTTTCTCTGTAGCGTCGAAGGCAGATGGGTCACCAAAGAAGTTTGTAAAATTTTCAGTGGCATAAATAGGGTAGACAGCCAGAATCTCTTTCCCGGGTTGAAATGTCAAATACGGAGTGCACAGCTTTAAAGTGAGATGGGAGAAGTTTAAAGGGATTGTGCGAGGCAAGGTTTTTGCACACAGAGTGGTAGGTGTCTGGGACGCGCTGCCAAGGATAGTTGAGAAATCACATACGACAGTGGCGTTCAGGAAGCTTTAAGAGAGACAGCTGAATTCGAAGGAAATAGATGGATTTGGACCATGTGCATGAACACTCCGGATCTCTGCCTGTTTCTTCGGTTTGCCAACGTCTTCCATTCCCAATCTCCACTGCAGCTGACATACTAAACCAGTTCCAAGGCAGTAAGGTGTTGACCGACGGAGACCTTTTTAAAATGGTCCAACTACTGTACTGATGAGCATCTCGGTGATGTGGCCAACTGCAGCAGATGGAATAAAACGGGTAGGCCAGATGATAAGAAGGAAACCTCGTTTACTTAACAGGTAGCAGGCGTCATGATTATTGTTTGCACGCTCATGCGACATCTACATGGATAAGCGGAGGAAGTAACAATAGAGAGAGGAAATAACACTTAAGTATTCAGGCAATGTTTCACCGTGAGTTTGTGTGTCCCATCACGTATTCATCTTATGACCAGCAGGTGGAGCTCTCTTGCAAGAAAGTTTTGCTGAAAGGAAAAGATGGGAATCTGACCTCCACAGAGGTTCCTGAGGCGGCCAACTTTGATCAACACAAGTTAAGGATTACAGAAACGAATTGAAACACAACAATTACGTTGTCAAATACCAGCAAAGTGAGATTTATGTTTACTGAAAAAAGCAAGTAGTGTGGATGGTAATTGGAAAGTTATTTTCCATATAACTGTCCCGACTGTGTGAGATCAGCAAGCCGCATTATGCGTGAACAACAATGGTGAGCGTAGAGTTTAGAAATGGCATAACGAGGGATGAAAACTGTTCCGAAATCCTTTGTTGAAGTCAAAGCAATCTCAGCACAAATTTCGTTTCTGAGGTTTGAAATCAGCCATCTCTTCTGGTATCACTGAATATAATCTTGGTAAGTAGTGTGCACTGTTTTTGCATTTACTTTAAAATTTGCTGAGAGCCTTGCGTGAGGATGTAATTGAAAACCTGAAGAATGAAGCCCCAACTGTGAAGCTGTGTGTTGGCTGACAATCAGAATGATAGCGCACTTTTCTGCAGGAACGGGACGGATAACTTCTGAGGTGACAAATCTCCAGAAAAGTAAAAGATCCTGACAGCTTAAATTCATAGACCAGACAATGATATCCATGGATTTAAATGTGACCATGTTACTATTGCTGACAGGAACATTTAGTCTCCACCAATCAGCAACACCCTTCCATGAATTCGAAGAAACAAGAGCCAGCAAATGTCCGCTGACCTTCAAAACCATATTATTAATGCTAATTCACTTAAGAGACTCATTTCCCCATTTCCACCAACAGGGACAGTGATTGAATATTTCTGCATTATTTACATGCTCAGGTAGATAATGCTGGAATTTTGCATCCATGTACCAGCTCCAGATCTCCCTTGATAGCTGCACATCTGCTTTCCTCCAAATCAAACTTCCAGCGAGTTTAATTCAACTTGCTTGTCATAAGACATGTTCAGATATGCATGGGAGATGTGAACGCCAGAGCAACTGAGAAAACCAGTAAACATTTAAACAAATTTAGAGTGAGGTGGGAAACTGATGGAATTAAAGGTGAAAGGTTTATGCCAAAAGGCGAGACCAAAATTTGTTTGGAGAAAATGTGTGGCACTCTGTATCGCAATTCTGACTGATTCTATCCGCCGGAAATGAAGAGGTAATTGCCAGAAACTTTTATTTTGATGATAAAAAAGTATATTTAGCTCCGCGCAGCAATCACTGATGGGATTAACACCAACAGACTGAACAGTGCACTGGAAAGTAAATCATTTTAACTCTGCTCGTGTCTAGTGCTTTCCAAGATACCGAGCTGACTGACAACAGTACATGAATTCTTGTATCATTTACAGGGAACAGGGAAGTGGTCACATATTCTGATTCTAAAGCTCATGAAAAAATTGCAAACTACTTTTAACCATGCGAACTTGTCCTTATCGTGAAGTCGTTTTTGTCGGTTCAAAGCGGCTTCAGCTCTGACAAACAGGATTTTCACCATTGAGAGTGCGATAAATACAACGAAGTACAAAACACAAATGTGCAACTTTCGAAATCTATTCAAATGAAGTTTTTCGATAATTCACTTCATTTAATGCATAGGGACATGCTGCTCATCAAGCGCACATTGCTAATTTTAACACACGTAATGCAAAACTTCTGCAAAATGAGGAGACAAGAAAAAAATTCGAGTCAGGATAAAGAGAACAGGATGTTGATGCACTTGACTGATTGCAAGGATATCTTCAGTTACTGACTTCACCTCAGAACCACGGGAATCCCTGCTTAATCTGCAAGAAACGGGGAAGAGTACACCGAGACCAATCTGAACATGCATGAAATAGCAAATTACGTAAACGCCTGAGAGTAAGTAGTCACAAAGGAAGGTTGCTTCAGGCTGCAGAACTGCTGAAGCTCTGAACGAAAAATGAATTGGTGTAAATTCAATGGGCCGAGTAATCCATCGATCAAGCAATTACGCTCTCTCTTTGTCTGTCCATCTATCTCTCGATCTGTCTGCCCATCTGTCTCTCAAAAATCAGGAAGTGAACGCGAAGTGTAAGAATAAAACACAGAAGAAAGACGACGTTGATTTATTTTAGTGAAGGGAGTATTTGCCGGTAACGGTGGTCCTTTGTCTCAGCTCAGAACTGCTTCAGCTCCGAGAGAGAGAGGTGCATAACGATTGAGAGTAAGATCTATGGAACAAATTACAATAAATTAACGCGCCCATTCATTTTACTTTATTCAAGTTCACTTCTTTGTTAAGCCAGCATCATTTTAGGAGGAGCGCCAGGCCTGCCATCATAAATAAGTACTGGAGTCTTCAGGTTCATATTTCTCCAATTTCATCAAATTAGCATGAGAAAGAATATTTCCCTTTCTCAGCATTCTTCCACCACTAACATTTCTGGAATCCAGTTTTCATCTACATAGACATTTCTGTACCAAAACGTCTACCTACCGAGCAGACCACTTAACCCTGCTTGGCACAAGACATGCTCAGGTTTGTGTGCTTCCTCGAAGATCTGAATCAACTGAAACGATGAGGCCTGGTGAGCTGTTGTAAATATCTGCACAGAATTGGCAGTGGGGTGGTAAATTGGTGGAATCAGAGGTGAGGGTTTAGAGATGTCGAAATGATGTTTTTCCAAACGGCAAATTGAAATTTGGGTTAATTTAATCCGATTGAATGTCCTTGCAAATCCAGAGGAAAGAGATCGATAGCTGATTGCTGAGAAGCTGCAGCAGTGTAATTGCAAAGCACAATAGTCTCCGCCCACTGTGTCAACAACATCTCAGTGACAGGGTCAACACGAACACACCGAAGAAAGAATTAAAGTGTACAAAATTAAAAAAAAATATATATATGTATATTTCTTCACTTGACCGGCAACTAATACCTTTGCAGGTGCTGAGCTCAGTGGCAAAAGTGCAAGAAATAGCTTGTCATCTACAGCCAAAAGTGTCTGAAAAACTGGAAAACTTTTTCTTTTATGATGAGAGTGTGTGCTTTAGCGGAAGTCCCTTGACTGAATTTAGAACTGCTGAAGCTCTTACAAAGAGAAGTTTAACCCTTTAGTGGCATCGAGTTCATGCAATTGAGTTAAACGGCTTTAAAATAAATTGAGAAATATCTTATTGAATGGTGGGAATGAAATGTTGCATTCTGCATTTGCGGCAATCTGGGATATACTGCCTCAGAAAGCTCTTTGGAATCTGATTGTGAACTGGTTTACAGAAGCGAAATTGATGACTAAATTTACAAGGAAATATTGTAAACTATGGAATAGAAGAAGGGAATATAATAAACGTGTGTTGCAAAATATAATCCGCCATGTTATCTGATTTGTATTTACGTCGTTAATCTCTTGTTGTGGGCTAATTCTCATCAATGGGTAAGGTAATATTTGATCTTCTTTGGCTGAGTATGTTGGGAGATGATCGCTGCTGCTCAGTGATATTAAAGATTGCTACTGATTTTCCTTTCGTCCAGAGGATTTTTATCGTAGTTTCGGACAAACATGCTGCTGGTGAGTGGAACGTACATTGTTCAAGATATGTTCACGTCCCTATGTCTGTTTTAAAAGCTGTCTCTCTGAAAAGACGTGGCTTGCAGAAAGAATGTAAAAATTTGCAGATATTGACAAGAAGGTGGTAATTGAGCGAATACCAGCTGAGAGTTTGAAGTTGGGTTAAAGTGTTTTAGAAACGGTGAATGGGAAATTATATTAACTAGGAGCAGTTTGGATATAGCAATGTACTTCCGACAACTTAGAAACACAGGAGATTCAGAGGTGGCTGCTGGAAAGCTGCGGCATTGGATCAGTGAAACACATTAGTCTCCGCCAACTGCTTTGATCAACACTCAGTGACAAGAACAACTCGAACCTACTGACGAAAGTGGTAGATTGCAACTAATTGCAGTAGAAGTTTGCTTGACTGAACAAGTAATCTGTAATTTTCCATGTGCAGGGCACTAACCAGAAGTACAGGAGTTCGTGGTTATTCCTCAAAAATCAGGAAAGAAAACACTAATAGTAAGAATAAAGTTAATATAAAGGACCCAGAGAATTGATCTCAGCGAAGAGAGTATGTGCCTGTAACGGTGGTCCTATGTCTCAGCTCAGAACTGCTTCAGCTCCGAGACAAAGGGACATAACGATGGCGAGTAAGATATATGGAACAAATTACCAGAAATTCAAGGTGTGCATTCATTTCACTTAATTCAAGTTCACTTCTTTGATAAGCCAGCATCATTTAAGGCAGAGCTCTGGCGCACCATCAGAAATAAATTAACTACAAGAAACTTGTTCGTTTTCCCCGAATTTCATCAAATTAGCTTGAGATAGGATATGTCCCTCTCTCTACATTGTCCTTACCAATGATAATTCTGGAATTCAGTTTGCATCTGCATAGATATCTCTGCACCAAGACTAGTACCTACCAAGCAGACAGCTCACACCTGCTTGGCACAAAACATTCTCAGGTTTGCATGGTTGCTCTCAGATCTACAACAACTGAAACTATGAGTCCTGATGAGCTAATGTAAATATCTACACAGATTTGGCAGTCAGGTGGTCAATTGATGGAATCCGAGGTGAGGGTTTATAGACGTTGACACGATTTTTCCAAACGGCAGGTGGGGATTTGGGTTAATTTGTGTAATTAAGGGCAATCTGAGTGAATGCCCTCCCAAATCCAGACGAAGGAAATCAAAGGCTGATTGTTGAGAAGCTGCAGCAGTGTAATTGCAACACATAATAGTTTCCGCCCACTGCGTCCATAACATTGCGGTGACAGGGTCAACACGAACAGAACGAAGAAAAGATTGCAGTGTGCAAAATTAGAACAAATATTGCTTCGCTTGAGTGATAACTAACAATTTTGCAGGTTCTTATCTCGGTGTCAAAAGTGCAATGAATCGTGCATCGTCTGCAGCCGGAAGTATGAGAAAAATTGGAAAGTTTTCTTTTGTGTTGAGAGCGTGTGCTTCTGGCGGAAGTCCCTTGACTAAACTTAGATCTGCTGTAGCTCTGACAAAGAGGAACTTAACCCTTGAATGCCAGATATATGCAATTCCGTGCAACAACACAAAGGCATATACTTTCAGATAACCGTTCTCATATTGACGCAAAGCGGTATACTAGCTATCAGGAATTAATTACCAGTGGTGATACCCTTGAGATACATATTTCCCCAATTTCGCCAGCATGGGTAAGTATTCATTCTACCTTCTCTGCATGCTGAAGACGTAGATAGCGCTGAAACTTTGCATCTATCCTCGGGCTACATACCGAATTACCTCTCTGACCCATCTACGTTTCTACGTACTAAATATCCAACCAGGCCAGTTGAATTGCTGGTCACAAGACATGCACAAGTAGCGAGGTTGGATGTGAACGCCGGAGCAATTGAAAGGACACGGCTTGGAGAGAAAATGTGAATGTTTGATCTGAATGACTGTGAGGTGGGAAATTGATGGAATCGAAGGCGAGAGCCTGGTGAAATGATCTGTCTGGTGGGCATGCAAAACTATGTTTCTTACTCTATCTCGGGACATTTGCCAATAATAAAACAGATACAATTCCACATTTATCCACCAAAGCCCGAGTGGAAAATTATGTTCGAGGAAATGTGAGGAAATTGGTCATTCTTGGCATTAATTATCACACATTATAAAAGAGGGATATCAATGGGTAACTGCCAGTAAATTCCAATCTGATGTCAATGAAGTATCCCAGTTTCCACAATCAGTGTTGCTGCTGTCTCTTTGATGGCATCAACACGACCAGACTGAACATGGAGCTGGAATGTAAATAATTAGATCAGTATATTACTTCACTTGGCTGGTAACTAGTACTGTTCCAGGTACTGAGCTCACTGACAGGAGTACCCCTTGAGGGTAAGGCGTATGCGACCAAGCTCAAACCCTGGAATGCAGGTATTAAAGAAGTCACTAAATTTGAGGCAGAGGGGCATGCCGGCAACTAAAATACTTTCATAAGATGCATATTTCCAGAATTTTACCCAAATGGGAACGGATAGATTATTCCGTATTTCCCCACATTGTTCCACCTTTAATCTCCACCCCCTGTGTTGAACATGTCTCACTGATGGAGTCAGCTCGAGCAGACTGCACAAAATATGGAATCCAAACACATAGAAAGAACTGTCGTCTCATGTGACCGATTACCAGTGCATCTCCGAGGACTTATTTCCCGTTAGAGCCACAAGAATCACTGCGTCACCGACAGGGCCCAGAGAAGAGAAGAACAGTACAAATAAGTGCAAGGAAAAAATCTGCAAGATTATTTATAGACCTCAGAGTAAGCAGTTCAAAATGAAGGCCGCTGTCAAAGTTCATAACTATTGGAGCTCTGAGAAAAATTTTCAATTCAATGTTCATATTTATCCATCTATCTATCTATCTATCTATCTATCTATCTATCTATCTATCTATCTATCTATCTATCTATCTATCTATCTATCTATCTATCTATCTATCTATCTATCTATCTATCTATCTATCTATCTATCTATCTATCTATCTATCTATCTATCTATCTATCTATCTATCTATCTATCTATCTATCTGTCTATCTGTCTATCTGTCTGTCTGTCTGTCTGTCTGTCTGTCTGTCTGTCTGTCTGTCTGTCTGTCTGTCTGTCTGTCTGTCTGTCTGTCTATCTATCTATCTATCTATCTATCTATCTATCTATCTGTCTGTCTGTCTGTCTATTATCTCTCTCTCTCTCTCTCTCTCTCTATCTATCTATCTATCTATCTATCTATCTATCTATCTATCTATCTATCTATCTATCTATCTATCTATCTATCTATCTATCTATTATCTATCTCTCTGTCTCTCCATTAAGCTATCTGTCTGTCTGTCGATGTGTCAATCTGTCTGTCTATCCATCGATCGATCAATCCATGCATCATTTCACCGTTGTCTTCTGGACTATTGCGTTCATGCAATCATATGATGCGCTTTTCAGGTAAGTTGAGAAATATCTGTTTGAATGGTAGGAATGAAACATGTCATTCTGAATTACCCGCAATCCAGTGTACACTGCCACAATACATTGTTTGGAATCTGATTGTGAAGTGGTTTACAGAGGAGGATTGGATGAATAACACGATAATGAAATATTGAAAGCAATAGGATAGCAGAACTGAATGTAATATACGTATATTTATGGATATAACCTGGTATCTCATCTGATTCGTAGTTTCGCAAGTAATCCATGAAATGGCTGCTCTTTTTTTGGGCTAATTCTGATCCGAAGGTGAAGTGACATTTGTTTTTTGTTGGCAGAGAATGCTCGGTGATAATCGCTGCTGATCAGTGACATCAAAGAGTGGTACACATCTTCTGTAGTCCATGGGAAATATATCGATTGTTATGGACAAATGAGCCACTGGTGAGTGGAGCGCGCAGTGCAGAAGGTATGCTCACGTCTGCGTGTCAGTTTTAATTGCTGTCTCTCTGACAAGGAAAGGCTTGCAGAGCAAATATAAGGAAAACATAGAAGATGTTGTCAAATAAATGGCGATTGAATGAATTCGACATTGAGGTTTGAAGGTGTTGAAAAGTGTATTTGAAAAAGTAAGTGGGAAAGTGAGAGTGGGAATAGTTTAGGTCTGGGAATATTACTAGCGCGCGCTCACGGCGACAAGGAAGAAGGTTAACTTGAAGTGGAACAAAGAAGAAACATGAAGAAAATATAAAAAAAATGATAATATCTGACTGCAAAGTTCAAACAGATCTGTCAACAGGAAAAGCCACTCTTCTGAGTGGGAGGAGCTAATTTAAAGAAAACAGTAATTTGATCTCAATACAAAGAACTATCTGAGACAAAATAACCAGAAGTATTATATTCACAGTCTGTCTTAATCACTGATTTGCACACCCAGTATTTCTCCAGCTCTATTTTTAAAGAAATGCGAACATAGGGAGTAACCTTGGCCCACGCTCCTATCCAACGTCCAAGTGCAGTTTATGACCAGGTCTGTGTTCGGATATTTAGTTCCTTGAAGAAATTGACTGCTATGTGTGTTGTGGTGTTGTGCTTGCTGTCTGAAAACACCGGGCATGTCCCTTACCTCCTTATGACTTTTCACAGACAGAGAGGGGGAGAGCGAGAGGGAGGAAGGAGAGAGAGGGAGAGAGAAAGAGAGAGAGAGAGGGGGGAGAGAGGGAGAGAGGCAGAAAGGCAGACAGACAGACGGAGGGAGACTGAGAGAGAGACAGACGGACAGAAGGAGAGATCGAGAAGGAGAGGTAGAGAGAGATGGGGGAATAACGGACGGGACAGAGTTATAGAGAAGAGAGAGGGGGAGGGATCTTCTCAGGAGCTAAAAGCAAGTCATCATTGTGTCTTGATGCGACTTCCTCATTTCATACGTGACCTCAGACAGCAACATCTCTAAACGCAACATTGTTTCAGCTCAGGCGCACCGCTCCTCTGATGTTGAGACATGTCACTCAGTGCTGTAGACTTCATGGGGAGAGCAGAAACTGCGGTGAGGTTGCAAAACTGTCTCACAACTGTGCTCGAGGAGGCCATGCAGGTTCTGAAAATGGATGTCCTAGTTTGGGAAACAGCATGGGTAAGGAGATGGCTCCTGTTCATTTCAGACACGCACGGGTCTGAAAAGCATTGTTGGCCTGTCGGTTTCACTAGGTGAAGACATCACCGCTGTCCGGAGATGAGATTAAACAGCAATGACAAAATTCCATCCACTGATTTTCACGTCGGTGTCAGTGAAATAGGGTGGTGATGTAGATTCTGCGTAATGGCTATGCAGTGTTCTGGTCCAAATTAAAAGCAGAAACAGAATTCTTAACCTTTCTAGATTTGGCGGCTGGTCCATAGTCAAACAGCTAAATTTGCAAATGTGGTACAAAGACGTATGTAGGAGAATAGTTTGCCACTCTTGCGGCACAGCCACCAGTAATTGGGAACGTTGGGACTGTTCCATTGGGACGAGGTTCCCTTCAACAGGAGAATCTTTCAACACCAAAAATGATTACCGAAGAAGAAGATTGAAATATCTGCGAACACTTCAAAACGCTGTCAATAGTTGCATATCCATTGTGTCCGTGACCCATGTCATTTGGAGGAATTGCAGAGCTGGGAAATGTTCCTTTTTTCGCAAAAACGCCGTTCTGATTTCTGCTGTTCCCTGATGGACATGAGTTACCACCCAGTGTGAAGCTCAATGTGCTCTTGCGCAGATAAAGCAGTAGATGGCGAAAGATACAGTTTCTGAAAACAATGCCATGTTCAGATTTTTAGCGGGATCATTTAGATTATATCTATCAACGACATCCTTTCATAAAATTGAAAGGAACAGGAGGAGATAAACGTATGCTGGCTATCAGAACATATTATTAGTGTTAATACACTTCAGATACAAACTTCCCCAATTCTAGCAACATGGGATAATTCTACATGCTTTCAAGCTAACAGAGATGAAGTTGGAATTTTGCTTCTGGAAATCAGCTGCACACCTACCGACCTAGCAACACATCCACTTTCCAACGCACCAAATATCCAAAGAGGCAGGTTCAATTTTATTGTCACAAGACATGCTGAGATATGCATGGAATATCTGAGCGCCGGAGCAACTGAGAGAAAAGTTAAATGTTTGAACATATTGAGAGTGCGGTGGTAAACTGATGGAAGGCAAGGTGAGAGTTTGGTGAAAAGTTCATGCCAACGGGCGAGTCGAAGATTAGGTTGGAGGAAATTTTGTGTATTTGGGCACTCCCTGCAGTTGTTCTTACAAATTGTAAATGTTGCACATGAAACATTAACTCCTAGGAAGTTTCATTTTGACGTCACTGAAGTGTTTCTAGTTCCACGCTCAAGGTTCCTGCTATCCCACTAATGGGATCAATTGGAACAGACGGATCAGATAATTGGAATGCAAAAGATTCGAACAACATATTGCTTCACTTAACTAATAACCAGTTCTTTCCAATGAACTGAGCTCACTGACAGAAGTACAAGATCACTTGCATTAATTTGCAGGGAACAGGGAAGAAAACACACATATTGATACTAAAGTACATGAAAAAAGCGCAGCCTATTTTTAACCATGAGAACATGCTCTTAGAGCGGAAGTCTTTTGTCTCAGCTCAGAGCAGCTTCAGCTCTGACGAACAGGGACTTAACCCTGTAGAGTAAGATATTTGAAGCTGAGCACAGAACAGAAAAGTGCAACTCCTTAAATTTATTCAAATGTACTCATTAGATAATTCACCATTTGAAGCAGAGGGACAGGCTGTTAATCTTAAGACACATTCGAAACTTTTCACCAATTACTCCAAAATGCACATCAATAGAATTTCTGACCCTTTTCTGCATCATGCCGCCAGTACTCTCCACCACATGTTGATACTTTCTCATTGGAGTCTGGCAGCAGTGTCATTGCAAAGCACAGTAGTCTCAGCCCACTGTGTCGAGAACAACTCAGTCATAAGGTCAACAAGAACACACCAATGAAACAACTCAAGTGTACATAATTGGAAAAAAATTGCTTCACCTGACTGCAACACATACTTTTTCAGGAACAAAGATCAGCGTCAGAATTGCAAGAATTCTCGCGTCATCTGCAGCCTGAAGTATATGAAAAATTGCAAACTTTTTTTGTGACGAGAGTTGTGCGGACGTTGACTCAATTTAGAATTGCTGCAACTCTGACAAAGAGGAATTTGTACCTTGAGAGTAAGATCTAAGCAACGAAGCAGAACAACAGAAAGGCACAATATTTTTGACTACTTGAAATATACTTTCATACACCTTGTTGTATTTAACACAATGCAGTATACTGCCAATCAGGTGCCATCCACCAGTGTTGATAAACTTAATCTACTTATTTGCCCAATTGCTCCAACGTTATAAGTATTCATTCCAACTACGCTACGTGCTGTTATTATTGACAGCGTTGGAATTTCGCATCTATCTACCATCTACATCCCCACCTGCCTCTCCAACACATCTACATACGTTTCTACAACATAAACCAACCTGCAACCAGGCCAGTTTAAATTGCAGGTCGCAACACGGTCCCAGATTAGATGTGAACGCCGGAGCAATTTAAAGGAAGAAGCTTGGAGAGCAAAATATGAATGACTGAAGAAATTGTGTGAGTTGGTAAATTGATGGAATGCAAGGTGAAAGTTCTTTGAAATAAACTGTATGGATGGACTGCAAAACTAAGTTTTTGACTGTATCACAGTACATGTGACAATAATAAGCAATTTAGAATTCCAAAAACAATTGTGCAAAAGGGCGACTAGAGAATTAGTTTGAAGGAAATGTGACGAAATGGGATATCCTCGGCAGTAATTCTTCTGAATTCTAAAAGCCGGACATAAATATATAACTGCAAGGAAATTTCATTATGATGACAATAAAGCATCTCTGGCTGCACAGTCAGTGCCGCTGCTATCTCTTTGATGGCATCAACACGAACAGGATGAACATGGAGCTGGATTGTAAATAATTAGGTCAGTATATTGCTTCACTTGGCAAGTGACTCGGACTGTTCCAGGTACTGGGTGCACTGAGAAGAGCACAAGAACTGTTGATTTATGTGCAGACAACAGAGAAGGGAAGACACATATTGATACTGAAAAATGTGGTAAATGCGAAGTATATTGAAATCATGAGAACATGCTCTCTTAGAGGAAGTTCGTTAGCTCAGCTCAGAGCTGCTGGAGCTCAGAGAAATGGGAACCTAACCCTTGCGGGTAAAGTGTATACAACCAAGCACAGAAACTGACGCGTAGGTATTAGATAAGTCAGTAAATTTGAGGCAGAGGGCCATGCGAGCAAGTTTTACACATTCTCAATTTTAAGACACTTAAGATACATATTTCAACAGTTTCACCCAAATGGGAACTGATAGAATATTCCGTATTTCCCCACATTTTTCCGCCTTTGATCTCCACCCACTGTGTTGATGATGTCTCATTGATGGAGTCGACTCGAGAACACTGCAGAAAAATGTGGAATCCATATGAGTAGAAAGAAATGTTGTCTCATGCGACCGATGGCCAGTATATTACCTGGCCCTGAAATCACGTCAGAACCAGAAGAACCCTTGTGTCATCGAAAAGGACCTGAGAACAGAATACCAGTCCAAAAGAGTGCGAAGATGAAAGATGTAAAGTCGTTAATAGGCCTGAGAGTAAGTACTTCAGACAGACAGACCGGCAGATAGATAGATGCATAGATGGATGGATAGATGCATGTGATTATGCCCATTGAATTGATTATTTTCGCAGAACTGCAGTAGGTCTGAAACGTGCAGTCAGAATCATAGATATCTATCTTTCTGTCTGTCTGTCTCTGTCTGTCTGTCTGCCTGCCTGCCTGCCTGCCTGTCTGTCTGTCTGTCTGTCTGTCTGTCTGTCTGTCTGTCTGTCTGTCTGTCTGTCTGTCTGTCTGTCTGTCTGTCTGTCTGTCTGTCTATCTATCTATCTATCTATCTATCTATCTATCTATCTATCTATCTATCTATCTATCTATCTATCTATCTATCTATCTATCTATCTATCTATCTATCTATCTATCTATCTATCTATCTATCTATCTATCTACCTATCTATCTACCTACCTACCTACCTACCTACCTGCCTGCCTGCCTGCCTGCCTGCCTGTCTGACTGTCTGTCTGTCTGTCTGTCTGTCTGTCTGTCTGTCTGTCTGTCTGTCTGTCTATCTATCTATCTATCTATCTATCTATCTATCTATCTATCTATCTATCTATCTATCTATCTATCTATCTATCTATCTATCTATCTATCTATCTATCTATCTATCTATCTATCTATCTATCTATCTGTCTGTCTGTCTGTCTGTCTGTCTGTCTGTCTGTCTGTCTATCTATCTATCTATCTATCGATCTATCTGTCTGTCTATGTATGTATGTATGTATGTATCTATCTGTCTGTCTATGTATGTCTGTCTGCCTGTCTATCTATCTATCTATCTATCTATCTATCTATCTATCTATCTATCTATCTATCTATCTATCTATCTATCTATCTATCTATCTATCTATCTATCTATCTATCTATCTATCTATCTATCTATCTATCTATCTATCTATCTGTCTGTCTGTCTGTCTGTCTGTCTGTCTGTCTGTCTGTCTGTCTGTCTGTCTGTCTGTCTCTCTACTTATCCATCCATCGGTCTATCTGCTGCAGTTGCCGAGTTGGCGTTCGGGCATGGAATGGGCAACGATAATCAGCTGGAATGGCGACTGAAGCATTTTCACTTTTCAATTAAACTGCGAAATAAGGAGCTCAGTTGGCTGGTGCTGCACTTTGTATCCCGAAGATCTCCGCCCACTCTGCAGATCTATGTCTCACTGATATGATTTTGCAGACACTGGGAGGCTGTGAACATGAGATAGATTTTCACAACACTACACTTTATCTTTTTATCTTGCACAACGCTTTATTTTTGGACATCCTCCACAGGTGCTACAATTTATCACGGACACTTTGTAATGAAAATGGAAGAAAAGAATGGAATAAAAATGAAAGCACAGAGAATATGAACTCAGACTCTTTCCAACTGCCTTGTTGAAACAGGGAGTTATGAAAACGGAAATCAGTGGTTTTAACTCAGACAACTGTAATACAAAGAATAAGACTGCTCCCCAGAACAGAGAATTCACAGTAAAATGACCAAAAACATTTCCAGTGAAGGTCCACTCAAATCGATTTTAAATGTTTTTTTCTAGACTAATGTCACCCCTTCCAGTTATGTCAGAGCTATATTTAATACACGAAATAAAATTGGGCTATGTTTTAACTTTTCAGATGAACCATAAGAAAAGTTTGCGTTTAGCGACTTCATTTTGACAGAATAAGACTGCTGGGTGATGCATAGGGCGGAATGAAAACTTGGAAGAGAAAACCAACTGCACTAGAGCAAGTTTAAATGAAGCGATATGATTGTTTTGGATTAACTTGTTGATCGGAAACAATGTCGAAGCCACAGGATTTTTTAATATATGTTCGGAACACCGGGAATGAAATGATAATCCGGTCATGAGCAGTATGCACTGAACCACGGATGTTCCTGCTTCGTGTGGAGGGGACGACATTTTAAAATTCAGTCCCACATTACCGTCTAAATTTAACCGTGACAGAAATATACATTACACCAATGGATATTAGTTGTCCAGGAAAACTAAAAAATTCCACGGCTAATCAAAACACAATAGACTCAGAAAAAGGGGCGTGAAAGACAATTCTGCCTCCAGGGTGTGCTGTGCTATCCAGCAGTAAATTAGTGGACATTTTACTCAAATTTGCTGCCAGCTTCCCCTTTCCTTTGACTGCTTTAAGTTTTCGCTCATCCATCGACAGAGAGCAAGCTGGCATATTTGCAAGGGAACGTCAACCTCTGCCAGTTCTCCAGAAGTACTCTGAACTTACCACAAATTTCATTTGAGTAACTTGTAAAGACTGCAGAGAAAGAGGAAACAAAGAAATAAAAAAACCCACAAGATCTGATTAATTCCCTTGCAAAGTTCATGCAGATTGGTGTGATAACGGAGGCAGCGGGTTTAACTCAGACAATTGTTAATGCAAAGAAAAATACTGGGGCCCAGCACAATAACTTCACAGAAGAGAACGGCCAAAACATTTTAGAGAATGCTCAGTGCCTCGAACAGTTGATTTGTGCACATCACTTGCTCTGAAAGAAACATGCAGAAAACATGGGACAGGAGTATACAGAAAGGAATGTTGGTATAAAGGCAGCAGTTGATTCGTGTGTTGCAAGATCTTTGCTTCTAAACTGAGCTGTGACAAGAAAGGCCTTAAACGGAAACGTGGTTTTAGCTCAGAGGCATATCACCAGTGATGGACAGGAGCAGGAGCATGTTTCACACACTGACTGCAAAAAAAAAACAAATGTGCACATTTTGAATTTTTAACTGAAGATTTTTGGAGCAATGTCACTCCTTACAGATATGGTAGAAGTAGATCTAAAACACAAATTAAAACACAAGGGTGTGTTTTATCATTTCTGATGAAGAATAAGTGAAGTTTGCGTTCATGGACAGCAGGCTCACAGAATAATAGTTATGGGGGATGCCAAAGGCGGAAAGAGCATTTTAACGAGCAAGGGAGCAAGTTTTAATGAAGCTAAGTGATTGCTTTTAGTGAATGTGTAGATCAGAAGCTATGCCGAGGTCGAAGGAAAATGTTTTGTTTATTCCAAGCGCAGGGAATGTAATTGAATGGAGGACTGTGTACCAAACTACGGATGTCCCGACATCGTGTGGAGGAGACCAGATTTTAAATTTCAATGCCACACAACAGACTGATTTTATCCGTGACAGAGATAGACATTGCACCAATGGATACTGATTTGCTCTGAAAACGAGTATTTTCCATTAAATTTCCATAACTCTTCAGAACATAATATAATAAGAAATAGGCGTGTGAAAAGATTATTCTGTCTCCAGGGACTGCTTTGCTATTCAGCAGTAAATTAGTGGATATTCTACTCAACATTGCTGCCATATTCCCCTATCCTTTGACTTATTTAATGTTTTGTTCATCGATCGGCCGAGAGGATGTTGACTTCATCACTCAATATTACATGCATATTTTCAAGGAAACATTAACCTTGGCAAAGTCTGAACTTCTCACAAATTTAATTTGTGTAAAATGCAATGACAGCAGAGAAGTAAGAGGAACCAGCTATAAATACAACAAAAGCTGATGAATTCTGTTGCAAAGCGCATGCAGAGATGTGTGATAATGGAAGGCAGAGGTTTCAACCAAGACAAATGTTAATACAGAGAAGAAGACTGTGCCCCAGCACAAAGACTTCACAGAGTAAAGAAACAACCAAAAATATCCAGAGAATGTCCACAATGCCTCCACTGTCTCTTAGTTTCTGCATAAAAACTTTGGACATGTTTCCAATGGGGGGGGGGGTGTGGGTGATGGCGTGGGTGGTTGCCCGCATGGTCACTGTCTTCCTGTTACCAATGCTTATTGTTTACAATTGGACATAAATTCGGAAAGAGAAAGTGATATATTCCCGGAAATTTCCAGTAGCTTCCACATTTCAGTCATGGTTATTGCAGCGCTAATTAATAGTGGGATGACCCAACAGTGTGCGAAGGAAACAAGGTTTTAAATTCCGGTGCCAAATGACAGACTGAATTCAATCGCGACAGAAATTTACATTGAATCATGGATAATGGTTAATGGATAATGATTTACCCGGAAAAAAGAGTATTTTCCATTAAATTTCAATAATTATTCAGGAATTAATAGAACAAGAAACTGGAACGTGAATGGATTATTCAGTCTCTCGGGCATGCTGTTTTATTCAGCAGCAAATTAGCGGATATTCTGCTCAAAGTTGTTGTTCTCTCCCCCTCTACTTTGACTCCTTTGCCGTTTTGCTTATCTATCGACAGAGGGGAAGTTGCCTCAATAACTCAACATCACATGTATATTTTCAGTGAAACATCAACTTTTGCAAAGTCTCCACAAATTCTCTGAACATATCACAAACTGAATTTGAGTCATATAGAAACACAGCAGAGAACAGAGGAGACAAAAATAAGTAATGAACTCCACTGCAGGGTGTTTGCAGAGAGGTGTGACAACGGAAGGCAGCGGTTTGTGCTTGCACAAGCGCCATCTCAGAGCAGGTGCGTTTGGCAATGGCAGAAAGAACTGACAGAACCAAACAAACATAAAATATGTACATCAAGAGAAAAGACACTGGTAATTTCCAGCAGTCCTCCAAATCTGCTGAAAATTCTTATAGGCCGAGGTATTGACGGGAGAGATATTGGCCGCAGTGGCCGTTATCTTTCTTTTGCGAAATCTCACACTTCAGCATTCAGTAAAACATTTCGAATGCATTGAATGATTGAGCCATCCCTGCAGTCTGGCGTTAACACTCCAAAGATTCACCGTGGCTGAGTAACGACATTTCCCAAATTACCCACCTCTTTTATGGCGACCCATTGTTTTAAAATCTAGACACAGAAGGAGCAACCGCCCCGTTATTACTTTTCCCAGACCTGTAAATAATATGCATGCTTTTTCTTTGATAACATAAACAATGATGACAACTTACGCGGCCTATTCGATATCTCCCTGTATACAATGTGAAGACGAGGTTGGAAAATCGCAACAGGTGACGCATTGTCCCGCTAATTATGAATGGGACCATAGGGTTCAGAAAGTAGAATCAGGTTGGGTGCAAGGATAAAGGCAGGACATATTGGCAGGAATTGCTGTACAGTTCGGGACAGTACCAGTAATGTAGGACACAGTGGAAATATGTTAATTAGAGATGTATGCAAGGTGCAATCGGATGGCGATTGTAACCTGCGTGCAGGCAGGGAACCCAAAAGTGCAGGAGTCCCATTTCAAAGGAAGTCATGGAGTATGAAGGACATGCATTACTTGCTCAGAGTGTTGTCCAAGTGAAAAATGAAGGGCTTACTTTAGAACCAGATTGGTCTAATGACCAAAGTCCTGACTGGTGTGCTGCCAGATCAAATGTCCAGTGTGATCACAATATAATAGAGGGTTATGTGAATAACGTGGCTCATTCAGTTGCATGTAAATCAGGGACTGAAATGTGAAGGAAGGTTGAGGGGATGCTATAGATTGTATAAGTTGACATGGCAACAGGATGAGGAACTGAGAGGAGAATCAGGAGGGATAGAAAAAAAGCTGGAAATCAATGTTGGAAATTCACTACTTGATATGTGTCCGAGAACACTAACGCAGGCAACTGGGCATGTCAGAGTATAAATAAAATAGAATTAGCAGCTCCATGTTACATATATAATATGTACGTGCGGGCCGGAAAGTTGATGAAACATGTGAACGTGAAGACAGTTGAGTTCGAAGAGACAGGTCACTCAACAATTTGAGACCGGTCGGCCATTTTGTAAGATTCTGAATGCTCGCTCCATCAACTCGACAATCATGAACAAGTGATGTTTGCTTCCATCAACTACAGATTTGATAAGGACTTTGAATAACTGATGGCCAAGCACTTGTCGCAGTCTGAAAATCGGACATGGGCCTGTTTGTTGCAACTATTCAGTTTTTTAAAATCTCATTTCTCAGATATTTACTCCACTGGTCACACTAAAGTACTCGAAAAGCATGATTGTTCATGAACAGGTCCCTGATGACTCTCACCAAACCTTAAGGCACATAAAGTGTCCATTTTGTGCCCTTGGAAATATGCTCAGGATAGGCAAAAGGAGGTGTCCTGTTCCAGTTCCTTTTCAATTTGTGCACGTTGACAGAAATCGGCCTGCTCCTATCCTCAGAATCTGATTTGCTTTGTCAGTATTGGGTCTTGAAATGAATGGGACGTTTACGGCGGGTAATGTGACAGTAAAACCTGTGTTAAAGTGCTGAGTGAAGAGCAGAATTGTCAGCTGCCGCACAGTGTTTCATGAAGGACAATTTTCTCCGCCCACCTCGATCTCAGTGTCGTGTTCAACAGCAGAAAGCAGGACAAGTGGACTTAGTTTCTCAGGAAGCAATGCTGCCTGAATAGTATCAGTGGAAAGGTTTAGGTCTGGAAATATTACAAGCGTCCGGTCACGGCGACAAGGAAGAAGCTTAACTTGAAATGGTACAAAGAACAAACATGAAGAAAATATAAAAGAAAACCGATTATGTCTGACTCCAACGTTCAAACAATCTGTCAAAAGGCACTCTTTTGAGTGGGAGGAGCTAACTTGAAGAAAGCAGAAATTTGATCACAATGCAAATATCTATCTGAGACAAAATAATCGAAAGCATTATACTCACAGTCTGTCTTAATCATTGCTTTGCCTACCCAGTATTTCTACAGCTCTATGTTTAAAGAAATGCGAACATCAGGAGTAACCTTGTCCCACGCTACTACCCAATGTCCAAGTGCAGTTGATGAACAGGGCTGAGTAGGGCTATTTAGTTCCTTAAAGAAATTGACTGCCACGTGTGCTGTGTGTGTTCTGTTTGCTGTGTCAATACACGGCGCATGTTCCTTACTCACAATATGCCAGGACTTCTGACAGGCAGAAAGTGGGAGAGCGAGAGGGAGTAGGGAAGAGAGAGAGAGAGTGAGAGAGAGAGAGAGAGAGAGAGAGAGAGAGAGAGAGAGAGAGAGAGAGAGAGAGAGAGAGAGAGAGAGAGAGAGAGAGAGAGAGAGAGAGAGAGAGAGGGAGAGAGAGAGAGAGAGTGAGAGAGAGAGAGAGAGAGAGAATTATCAGGAGATATAGAGACAGAAAGGGAGCGAGAAAGGAGAGATAGTGAGGGAAGAACGGACGGGGACAGATATAGAAAAGAGTGAGGGAGAAAGAGAGAGGGGAGGGGCTGCTGTGAATCATAAAGCAAGGCACAGGTTTGCCTCTCTGCTGCGACTTCCTTATCTCATACGTGACCCTAGACAGCAAGATCTCTCAGCGGAACATTGTTTCAGCTCAGAGGCACCCCTCCACTGATGTGGAGACTTTTCACCCAGTGCTTGTCGACTTTGTGGGGAGAGTAGAGACTGTGGGTGGATTGAAAAACCGTCTCACAACGGTGCTCGAGGAGACCACTCAGATTCGGAAGATGAATGTCCTAGTTTGGGAAACAGCATGGGTGAGGGGATGGGTCCTGTTCATTTCAGTCACGCGTGGGTCCAAATTGTTGTCCTGTCGGGTTCTCTGGGTAAAGCCAGGACCTCTGTCTGGCGAGGAGATTAAACACGAATGACAAGATTCCATTTATTTCCTTTCACCTCCGTCTCAGTGATAAAGGATGGTGATGTAGATCCTGCTGAATGATTATGCAATGTTCTGGTCTAAATTTGAAGGAGAAACAGAAATTTAAACATTTCCGGATTTGGCAGGTCGTGCATCGTCAAAAAGCTAAATTTCCAAATGTGGTCTAAAGATGTGTGTGAGAGAATAGCATTCCACTCATGATAAACAGGCACTGATAATTGGGAAAGTTGGGACTGCTCCATTGGGACGAGATTCAGTTGATTCAGAAAGCAAAATAAAATTCAGGTAATTTCCGGAAATACAAACTGAAAACAATCTGAAGAGAAAAGTAAGGAAGTCCGCAAACGTGAAGCATTTGAAGCAGTATCAGGGTTTCCTTATTCGCAGATATGTTTTTTGGGTCACATTCCATTAACTGCAAACCTTTCCCATATTCTCGCACTCCCTGCCACACTGGATCCAATTTACACACACTAATTGACATATCAGCCCTCAACTCTTTGGCAGCAAATCAGACCTTATTGTGAAGTACAGGAGGTCACAAAGAGAAGGGTCAAACTCCACACAGACTGCACCAGAGGTCAGAACTGAACGCTGGACAAAGTAGCCGTGAGGCTGCACCTCTACCAGCTGGGCCACTGTGTGTTCCCAGCCTTCTGATTTCTCCGCTGTCCTGCTGGATTCAGTTCCAAGTTGAATCAAACAGCTGCAAAAGGTGGTTAAACTTTGCAAAACAGAAAGGCATCAGAATGTGGACAGGGAAGGTGCGTCTAATGTCAAACAAGTCTTCAGATGTGCTGAAAAGCAGCAAAGGTCTATTTCGCGCACGCGCAAAACCGTCATGGAAGGGACATGTGCAGCTTGCTCTCTGCGTGTTTTTTTCTGACATTGAGCATGGTTACAGGAATGCCTCTGCTTCTTAAACAGGAAGCAAAATTGGAGTTCCTGCGAATGAATGACAGGAATTGCGTCTATAATACGTTTGGGTTGAAGATTAAAATAACGAATACAAATTGCAAATATTTCACTGGCTTGACAAAAGGACTCCAGTCTCCTCCCACTCTTCAGATTTATCTCAGTGATGTGCTCAACTGCAGCAGAGAGAAAATGAGGAAGTACTCTCAAAAGACATCCTCATCTCTCAGTGTTGCCTGAAGATTTTCAGCAAAAAGTTTTTCGTTGTAGAGGTATTTTGTGCTCATTCACCTCTATCATAATGTTCAGTTTAAATGCAAGAGCCGTCAGTAAATACGAAAGAAACCAACATAAAAGTGGAAACTGACTACTTCTGAAAGGACGTTGAAGCAGCTGCGTGTCACAAAGGAAAGGTGCGGTTTCTACCAAGATGAGCGTTAATTCAGAGAAAGAGGAACTTCTCCCCACAAGGCACGAATTCAAACAGAACAAAACAGCTAAAAATAGAGGTAAGCTCTCCACGGACCGTGGGAAACATTTTCTCCCCTTAGTATTGTGTGCTGTGTGAGCTCAACACGTGCATATTTTCTGACATGAAAATGTACTGGATAATACATAGTGTGGAGAATTTTCACAGTGTAATGTGAACCAAGAAAATGACTATTGATTTTCTTTTCGCCACAAAAGAATCCTTAGTAATTTAAGTTGTTGTGATAAGCAGTAATTTCCATTCAGTTCAGTAACTTAAAGAAAGAAAAAAAATCAACACATGCATGACTAACAGAAGCTATTACTAAAGTAACTAAATCTTTCTGTATTGCAGAATATCTGCAGACAGATTGACAATATCCCTCGACGAAGCAGCAGATGCACAGTTTCATAAATTCCATATTTCGATCACTGATCAATCTATTGTTTGCCTCTTTGCGCTGAATTATGATCTATATCACGGAGAACTCCGTCCCACTCACGCTGACGAGTGCGGTGAGTTGCACGAACTAAATAATTGAAATTTAAAATTATCTCACGACTCACCAAATAGCAGAAACAAAGCGGCCGTATTCATGTTTTACTGCGTGCTGCTTGGGCACATCACTGGTCTGTGGGGAAGAGCAACTAAGGCTGCTGTTCTAACCAGGAAGTTTTAAGAGAACGATTGCAAAAGGGGAGGGCGAAATGTCACGTGACTCTGCCACACATGCTACGGTACTGAGGTTATGATAAGATATGTTCAGCCGGTGTGCGCTTCAGTTGGTGAATCTTTGAACACTAAAAACGATTACCAAAGAAGGAGATTGAAACAACCACAACACTGTCAATAGTTACAGATCCATTGTCTCTGAGACTCACGTCAGGGTGAGGAACGGCAGAGCTGGGAAATATTCCTGTTTGTACATTGTAGGCACTGAGTTTTACAGGAAAACTTTCAAGTTCAATGTGCTGCACTACAAGACATTTTAGCGACGGTGTGCAATGCAATCCTCAGGAAAGGCCTCAATGCTTGATTAGTCATTTATCTACCTCGAAAATAAATTAGTCATTTCACCTCGTGAGTGTAATGGATTTAACTGTCAAAAAGCCATCCCTTACAGAGAGAGTCTGGCAATAGAGCTGAGGACATCCAGACGTCCAAGATATTTATGCATGGACAAAACGTTTCATTGGTGTTAATAAAAATATAAAATTAAGTAACGTTGATGTTTGATAGACAGAAGTCCGGTCTGATGCTGGCGATTTGAGGAATGATCTGTAAATCCTTCAGTTCTTGTACAATTTTTACCAAAGAACATAGAATATACAAGTCCATCCCTTTCCGTCCGCTGTAAATAACACAGTGCCACAAGGTCGATCCGAACAAATACCTTTATTAGCAGTGCACCGCTAGGAGAATTCTCTTCAGCACTCACTAAGAGTCGCTTCCCGAGTTCTCTCCGTACAAAGGGCAGACAGACATTTATACAGGAATTGTCACGCACATCCCTTGCAAACGGCGCCGCGAGTCTCGGTCAAGCTATAGAGATCCCGAGACAGCTATTGTCTTAGTATAATTGAGTTATAATCAAGGTTTTCAAAGGCAGGTATCACCCTTCATTGTTCAGACCAAGTCTTCACGTCGATGTTAATTACACTCAGTATCGCCACCGTCTGACATATCGGAATGGTTGGTTACCCGAAACAAAGGCATTTAACATACTTAACATTCTAACCTAACCAGTGGGTCAGCAGCTTGCTAGTCCTTGCTAAAGAAATATAAATGCATATATATATATATATATATATATATATATATATATATATATATATATATATATATATATATATATATATATATATATATATATATATATATATATATATATATATATGTGTGTGTGTGTGTGTGTGTATAAATATATATATATCTTTATATAAGCTGCTGACCCACTGGTTAGGTTAGAATGTTAAGTATGTTAAATGCCTTTGTTTCGGGTAACCAACCATTCCGATATGTCAGACGGTGGCGATACTGAGTGTAATTAACATCGACGTTTGCCAGTTATAGGTATGGTTGCAATTCTTAACCCTTCACTTCCTCAAGAGCATAGAGGAAAGAGCAAAGGATATTGGTCAAATCACACAAGGACTTAGAACACAGAACAGTAGAGCCCAGGAGCTGGCGATTCGGTCCACTATGGCTCTATGCCAATCTAAACAAATCCAATTTGCCTTCATAAGGTCCATCTTCCTACATTCTCTACCTGTTCACATGTTTGACCAAATGTTCCTCAAACGTTGCTGTCGTATCTGCGACCATACTTCCTGGCAGCCGTTTCCATTCAACGACAATTTTCACTCTCTCTCTCTCCTTATCTCGTTCTGTTCTCTGTAAATCTCATTTAAACTCTCCCTCACCTGACCCTTACACCCAACACCATTGCGATTGAGGGTCAACGACTCAGTCCATCTCACCTATCTATGCCGCTTAAAATTTGCACCTTCCAATAATGGGTCGTCTCTCAGTCTCCTACACTCCAGCGAATACAATCCAAATGTGGCAAACATCTAATTAATAGCTACACTCTGGAGCAAAGACACTGTCCTGTTGAAACTCGTCTGCCCCTTCTCCAAAGCCTCCACCGCTTCCAGTAATGCGGTGACCATAACTGCACGCAATACTCCAAGTCAGACCAAAACAACATTTTATCCAGCAACAAGATGATATGGCAACTCTTATACTCAATGTCCCGCACGCTGAAGGCAAGCATAACGTACACCTTCTTTCCCACCCGATTCACTTGTTTTGCCAGTGTCAGGAAGCGAGAGAGTTGCACCCGAAATCGCTCGGTACATCACGGCTCCTGAAGTTCCTTTTACTGTATTGTTTCTTCTTGCATTGGACCGCCCGAAACGCACCAATTCATACTTGCACGAATTCTATGCCCTCTGCCATTCCTCCGCCCAAATGTCCAACTGCTCGCTATCCTGCCGTATCCTGACTCATAGTAGAGTCAGAGTAATCGAGCATGGAGACATTCCCTTCGGTCAAACTCGTCCATGCGGACGAGATCCACATCTCAGCCGGACCCACTTGCCCGCATTTGACAGATTTCCCGCGGTGCCGTTCATATCCATGGGCCTGTTCAAGTGTTCTTTAAATGTTGTTATTGGGCATGACCCAAACACTTCCGCTGGCATCTCGTTCCATCCATGCAGCGACCTCCGCGTGAAGAAGTTGACGCGTTTAAATCTTTCCCCGCTCACATTAAATTATATAATCTAGGTTTTTTTATTCCCTTTCTCTGGGGAGCAAAAAGACTGCGCATTCTCCCTAACAATCGTGACTTTAAACACCACAATACGGTCATCTCCCAGTCTCCTACGCTCAAAGAAATAAACTCCCAGCCTGCCCAACCTCTCCCGATAACTCAGGCCGTCGATGCGATTCCATCTTCCTACCAGACGAGCCTTCTATTCCGGGCTTCTCCAAGGCCTTGCTGAAGTCCATCCAGACAACATCCTCAGCCCCTTATCAATCCTCTTGCTTTTCTCTTTAACGTCTCCAACATATTTGTCAGACTCGGCTTTCCACGCAGAAAGCCCCGTTGACTATTCCTTATCAGGCTTTGTCCACGGAAATGCTGGTAGATACTGTCCTTCAGAATCCCCTTCATTAACTTATATCAGCCTCTGCTAACTACAGATTCTTCGCTTGTCCTCGCTGCCCTTCCTGAATAACACAAGAGCGTTAGCAACCCTGCAAACTTCCGGAACCTCATCCGGGGCTAAACGGTGCAAATATCTTTGCACAGACCTCGGCAATTTCCGACCAAGATTCCCACAGGGTCCAGGGATGCATTTCGTCAGGCCCTTGGGATTTAATCACGTTATTGTACTTTAGGACTGCGAAAAGCTCGTCTGTGGTAATTCGTATGTGCTCCAATATTTCACAACTCGTTTGCCTCGATTCCTTTTTACCGGGATCTTAGAAAACACTGATGAGATTTATTCTTTTCTTGGACACATTTAACAAATTCCACCCTGCCCAATCCCTTTGCACTTCGGGTGACCCAGTCAACATCAGGGAAATTAAACTCTCCCACTGCTACCATTCTATTATGTTTACAGCACTCTGAGATCTCCCTTCATATCTGTTCCTCGATTTCCCAATGACGAATCCAGGCCTACAATGAAGCCCCTTGGAAGTCATCATCCACTTCCTGTTTCTATGTTCTTTTCAATTATCCTCACCGAAGATAACCCAAGAATATCCTCCCTTTGCATTGTTGCTTTGTCCTTGTTCATCAAAATGCCAACCACCCTTTCTTACCTGTACCTCTGTCACGCCTGTAGCATCTGTGCTCTGGAATACTGAGCTACTAGCTCTGTTCTTCTCTCAGCCATTTTTCACTGATGGTGATAATGTCTCAGTCCCCTGAGATAATCCACTCTCTGAGTTCTTCCGACTTAACTGTTAAGCCTGTTGCACTGAAATAAATGCGGTGTAAACCATCGGTCTTTCCTCTCTCGTTACCGGGCTCCTGGCTGTCCTGTCCACTAACCTTGCCCTCATTGCCAACAGTGTTTGCTCCCAAATTCTCAAGTGCCTCAACCTTGTTAACCAGCAAATCGCCCTCCGAGGATATTGGTCCCCAGTCCAGTTCGGGTGCAAATCGTCCTTCCTGTGCCGATCACCCTTGACCCAGAATAGATTCCAATTATCCGAAAACCCAAATCCCTGCTCGCTGCGCCAGCTCCTCGGCCACGCATTGGTCTGGCTTGTGCTTCTATTTCTTCCCTCAGTAACCCGTGGCAGTGGGAGTAATCTACAGATAACGGCCCTTCAGTTCCTGCTCGTTGACCTCTTCCTTCACTCCCTTTCCTCACTCTGCAGGACCACATTCTTTTTCCAACCCATGTCGTTGTTAACCTAATATCGAGTCTCCTCTCACTCTTGCTTTGTCTGAATCTACCCTTCCCGGCTGAGCTTTCGAGCTGATCGCGGTGCCACAGACCTGACTGCTGCTGCTCGGCTCTGGAAGGTTATCCCTCCAGAATTTTCCAAAGGGCTCGGCCTTTTTCCGAGGCAATGGCCACAGGGGAACACTGCGTGCTCTGGCAACTGCCTTTTCCTTTTTCTGGTGGACATCCACGTACATGTAGCCTGCACCACAGCTGCCGACCTCAGTATAAGACAGATCTAGGATGATCGCACAACCCAGATGGTCCTGCGTGGCGTCCAATTCCAGCTCCAGTTCGTTGAGGCGGTAATTTAGGAGATGCAGCTGAGCCCACATCCCACCTGTCCAATCACAAGGGAAACAGGAAGGTTTTCTGATCTCCCACATCCTGCAGGAGCGCACACTACAGTCCTCACTGCCATATAGCTTCATTTTTATTGGGTGGGGCACGTCACAATTAGCCAATCAGAAATGCCGTGCTCCGAAAAAAAAGCTGGACTTTCCCCACTGCTGCTCCTGTCTGCTCAGCTTCCTGGTTGGAATGTAACCACAAAGAAACGAACAGCACCTTACCTGGCTGTAAGAAAACAGCTTCAAGAATGTTGGGGTATCGCTTATGACTATCAATGCGAGTGCAGATATTCTTCAATATGTGGAACTCTGGAAATTTTGGAGGTCGTAAGCTGAGCTCTGAGAAGCTCCAGCACTGTGAATGTGAGGCACTTCCTTGTGACCCGCTGTGCTGATGAAAATACCACCCCTCAGCCATCAAAATAAAGTTCAATATCCGTGGATATTTCATTTCAATGTGATTTGTATTTGTCCAGGATATGTAAGAACTCTCATGATTTGAAGAATACGCCTGTTGTCCATTGGGAACAGTGAAGCGAGTACACATATGTGGCTTGGAAGATACCTTTGTGTGACATCCTTGATGTGGCTGAGAGAGAAAAATGCATTCGCAAATAGGGCCAGTAGGTGGCGTCTACAAGGTAGAAACCTGTGAACAACGAAAGAAATGGGAAATAACGCTGGACGTTCTTCGACAGGAGTTGTTCAAGTGTTCAGACCTCGAAAGCAGCGTGGGTGTACCGAACAATGTTAATATGCAGCTAATAAGCATGCAAGATATCCAGCAAACTGATGATTATGGTTAAGGAGAAAATATGTGAGATAAAATGACGCAAGCAGAAGGGAGAGTCAATTTACATTTTTTTCATAAAACCGACATGTCTGCTGTTATATGCAATGATGGAAAGAATACTTGGAGACCCAGCAATTGGATGGTAAGAGGATATCCGGGAAAAGCAAAAACGTCATTGAGATCCAAATTTATAATCGAGCTGCTAATATTTTTCAATAAAAACAATGAAAATCTGTTTGTTTTCAGAAATTTAAAAAGCAGCAGTGGTTTTGTGAAAAGAAGAATAAACACGGGACACAGCAAAAATTGCCTGTATATGTCTAGTAAATGTGGTCAAGGACTCATGAATTGAATTAAGAAAACACGAAGATGATGGTTGCACTGAGATGTCATAAAAATATTAATGTCTGAAAAAGATCAGAGATCTTGGTCTACGGGAAAAGTGACCCGACTTGTGGCGTCCGAGAACTTTTGTATTAAGTAATTGAAATTGATGGAGCCTTGTGGTTCGAATTTTGAATTCTGGAACACATTTCTTTCCTTCCTATTTTGATTGAAGGAGCTAGCAATCAACACAGAATAAGAAACATGCGTTCAAAGAAAATAGATTTGATCAATCCTGATGGAGGAGGATAGGTCCAGATCCGTTATGCAACCTGAACCCAGGAGTGTACCAGCAGAGTGAATATATATTAAAGCAATTCTATGCAAAAAGAAGGATAATGACAATTCCTGACAATAGAAGCAATGCAAAAAACCCAAAGTTGTGATGGAGGATATAAAGCAGCAGTCATTTTAGGATTGTTCCTATCTGAGCTGACTTTCGAACTTGCAGCAGGGCAGGATATGTATTTCGTTTTCTCCTTTCGCCAAGGAATGTGAACATCACCGGCAAAGCCGATATTTGCTTTGCAAACCTTACTGACCCTCAAGTGAACGAATACTGCAGTTAAAAATGGAATGAAGAACATTGCAGAATGCATTTCAATAATAGGGAAGTTTTATTTTCGATGTGATTGGTCCTCAGGACTTTTGCAGGGACAGAAAGCACTAATCCTAACACTAATCCTAACCCCAAAGCACCCAGACAAAATTTGGAGGGAAACACATACTGAGACCAAAAAGTGATCAATTTAACATGATGTATGAAACTGTGAGACCAAACGATGTTCTGTGTATTATGCTCGTGACCAGCAGGTGGGACGCATCGATTAGGAAGAGGTAAAGTTGATAAAAACTGGAAGCAGTCTTCGACAGGAGCTATTGAGGGGTACAGTATTGTTTTAAAATCAGTGAACCTCTCTTTCAATATTTAGAATCCTTAAGTCTGAAATTGCCATGGCGTCGTCACCATTCGTGTCTCTGGATCAACCGTCTGGCACTCAGTCCAGTAATGATCCAGAGCGGTTTATTTCCTGTTTGAACCTTGACATTCCCAATGGCCTGTGCAGCAGTAATCCAACAAGTGGCAACCAGTCACCATAATCGACTTCACTCCCATTAATGCTCTCCTGTCTTCAAAGGAATTACCTCAAATGCGTGGCAACTGCAGAGCAATCGGATCAGTCTTCATTAGAGTAATATTATATTAGGACACAGCGAACGTAGAGTTGCAATGTTTTCTGCGCCGTCAGATATGGAAAACCAGAACTGGTTGAGAAGCCGGCTTCTTTCATTGTGGTTCAAATGATTACTGAAATAAAATCGTAGGAATAATAAACAATTCAATCGTTCCGACCGAGACGGTGGAGGAGGCATGTTGTTAACTCTTGTAGAAATTCCAGGAATTATTGGTGAACGATGGCCCATTATTCCGTCTTGCAACTAGAGCTGGCAAATATATCCTTTTCTTGGAGAGGAGGCGACTGATTGGAGAACTGACAGAAGGTATACTAAGTTATTTTGGGAATAAATAGCGAAGAAATGTTGGAGAATGTGAAACATTTATCTGCAGCAAATTTGCTTCCTGTAGAGGACAATGGTTTAGGGTAAAGTGTAAGATTTTCAGGCCAACTAAAATAGATATTGGTTTCATCCCGATGGTACAGTTGCGTGCAGCTCCGCTCGCCCCATATAGGAAGGATGTGGAGGCTTCGGACAGGGTGGAGAAGACATTTGCAGGAGGCTGCCTGGATTAGAGGGTATTATCGATACGGAGTGGTCGGACAATGTTGGGTTGTTTTCTCCGGAGCTTGGGAGGCCTATGGGAGTTCTGATATTTTGCATAATTATGAGAGGCATCGATTAGGGTAGACAGGCAGAATCTTATTTTTTGCCTCAGGGTAGAAATATCGAATACTGGAGGGAATAGCTTTAATGTGAGTGGGGGGAGTTTAAACGGGATGTGCTGAGCAATTCTTTCATACAGGGAGGGGTAACTGGCTGGAATGCTTTGCCAGAGGTGGCGGTGGAATCAGATCGTGGCTTTCAAAATGCTTTCGGACAGACACATAAATATCCAAGGAATTGAGCGATATGGATCATGGGCAGGAAGAAGACATTGGTTTAATTTGGCAGCATGCACAACACAGATATCGTTGGCTGACGGGAGTATTGCTGTGCTGCACTGTTCGATGCTTTATAACAATAGAAATCTGGAATGCATTCCCTCGGTCGGTGGAAGAGCCAGGTACACTCTCAGCGTTCAGTAAATATCCGAAGTTAAATCGCCAAGGGCAAGAAAGCCACGGACCAATGATGGTAAATGCATGGGTGGCATGGGCATCGAGAGCTGAAAGACCCGTCTCTCTGTTGCATGATTGCTCTTCAATGTCTGTGGAAACAGGTACTTCCCAGTAACTACACCGACACCACCACGTGAGAAGAGACCTTTACAGATCCGCAAACTACTTTATTCTTTAATATGCAACCTTTCACAATAGAACGTCCATAAATCATAGATAGGTACAGAAAGAAGATTTGTCACTTCAAATAAACTGGAGGGATTTTGTTTAATAAACGTGCCCTAAGTGTAATACGGTGTGCGGCAAAAAATGAGTCAGTTCCCAGTGGTTTTGGAAAGTTACTCTGTTAACAAGAATTATTTATAATGTTCTTAGAAGTTGAGTCATAGACCAAAAAAGGAAGTCCCGACATGCGAATGCCGGACTTACGAACGTCCGTACTTACGAACCGACCTTCGTGGTCCCGGGGACAAGTGCGCATGTGCGGCCGGGGCTATCTGCGTCCGCGATCCTCGGGCCAAGTGCGCATGCGCGGACACTGTTCCGAGTTACACACAAAATCAGGTTACGAACAGTCTCAAAAACGGAACCCGTTCGTAACCCGGGGACTCCCTGTACATCTCAATTTCGTTGTCGCTTTGTTACATCAAATTGTAAAGAATAGATTTTTCAGCGTTCTCGTCTGTAAAGTGCTGGTGTTCAGTGCGTTACGCGTTTGCAGGCATCGCTGAAGTTAACATGCGGATAAAGCGAGCGATCAGGAAGGCAAACAGTATGTGGCAGAAGGTATGAGATTTAACGGAAGGATCCTGTGACGGTCATGTTGGAACATTGACTATTGCTCGGGGATCTGGAATCCTGACAAAAGGAAAGATCTACCCGTGATGGAGCATGCCAAACAATCGTTTCATCAGGACTGAATTTCTGGGCTGCACTAGCAGATATAAAGAAGTCTAGGCCTCAGTGGGGATCAAGGTGCGCGTTTTAAAGGTCTTGGCAGGTTATATGCAAAATAATATTTGCATTGAAGCGAGAAGCTGGATGCACGACCTCACAAGAACGGGTTAGCTGTTTAGCACAGGCGTGGAAATACATTTCTTCAATAAAGGTAGCTAATGTTTGTTCTGCTGCAACCAGGAAGGCAGCTGAGGCTCAGTTGCTGAGTATACCAGAATCGATATATCATTGGAAAGTAGTACAATTCAGGACGTATGGGGTTAGGACAAGAAAGTGGTGCTCATGGAGAATATCAACCGTTTATGGCTTTAAAGGCTCCGGGACATGTCTGGCCTCTTCCTAACCCGCGTTGTGTTTTAGTTTAATGGATGAGGAGACGCGTTTATGCTTTGGCACTTTCAACTTGGAAGGAATAACGGGTGAAGAGAATACGTTTGCTGAAAGCGAGGAACATCAGTTACATCATTGAATTGCGGGTAGGAATCGAAGGGCCGAGGAGCCTCCACTTGTTCCTACTTGCAGCGTTCCATGTTAAGCAGCGACACAGAGAGAAGATCCCCGGTGAACTAATGAATAGAAGAGGAAGTCATCATCTGGGAGACTCATGTCAGAGCAGATAGATCGGTCTTGTTGCTGTGACTGAAGAGAAATATGGGAGGGGGTGATGAGGATTTGCTCACTTCACCTCTTCCAGCGTTCATTTCAAGCACGAAATATCACTGGATGAGTTGAAGCAAGCTGAGACTGCTTCGTTCGGCCCCGACTATACTTGTGAGACGGAGAGTTCGGATGCGCAAAGGACTGTAAAACTTCTAGGTCTTCACTGCCGAATACACCGTGTCATTTGGGTCGTTCATTTGGGATGTTTCTTGCCGGCCCTGATGTGAACGATTGGAATAGTTAGTCATTCGATGGTCTCTCAATCTACCAAGAGCCGTACAGAAATTTATCGGCAGGTCAGTCTGTGCAATAAGAGTAGAAAACGAAAGAGTCCCGGTGGAACATCTGTATTGGGCCTATTTGTAGGCTGTTGTCTGAACACGAACGATTACTGGTGAGTACAATATAGCCAGCATTATGTTGTTCTGCTAATATTAAGGAGGTATTGGCCCCTTTCACGTGAATCTGGGAGTTCGCTGCAACTGCTGAATGATCCCACACTAACCGTGCACAAACTCTCCATGACAAACGTCCCAACGATTAACCCCAAGGGCATCGGACAAGCTAACATTGGTTGCCTGGTGAACGACGCCGAGAGAAGTATTACAGCCTTAACTGTTTCAGTCGCGCAAAGCATAGAATTGTCTTTTTACGTAAAGATCCCCACGATTTTCCGCAACTTATGGGCAGCGAAATTATAACTGGCGGGAATTGTCTGCAAATCCCCGAATGCAAAAGTTCGGGCAGGAAACAGCGATTATCCCAAACCCAGAGGTGTCACAGCCTGACAGGTTACAGAAGCATTGTTCCTAAGGGGGTGACTTATTTATCCGGTTAAAACCAAAAAATAACCATTTAACTCCTGTCCCCACCTGAACACTCATTCCTTTTAGTCCTTCAGGATTTACTGGATTGAGATAAAACCTGAATATTCTCCTGAAGACCAGGAAGGTCTCTTGGCAAGAGTGGCAATGGACAGATAATATTTGGACCTTTTTTTTCTGACAGCGAACCATTGAGTTATAAAATTTCATGGAAGACTCATTTTTAACTCACTTTGCGTTTCTTCGGGAGAGGTTTCATCTTTAGGTCGGCATCTGTGGTACAAATAAGAAGAATGCATCGATCACTAACAGCATTTTAATACTTCCACGACAAAGACAAGACTCTCAGAGAGCAAGTTTTATTTGGTCATGATGTTCTGCTTCGATTGTCAACGACTAAACATCGGTTTTCTATATTTTCAGCTGGGCTGAATGAAAACCATCGCCGTCCATCAAGTTGGTCTGGTTCACAGAGTTATCCTCATCAGTCTCTATGATTTCAGGTAACTCTTCTTCACATATTCTCGACTTCACCCACCACTGCACCACCTCGGCAAACTCCACCCTTCAGTTAGACTCCAGGGTAAATTCAAATGTGCGCCTCATGCCCCAAAAGGCACATATTTGGTATGTGGGTGGAAACCAGAACGCCTTGGGAAACGTAGGTTGAAACAGAGAGAACGTGCAAAATCTACGCAGAGAGAACCGGAGTTCAGGATGGAAAACAGACAGCTGAAGTTCTGATGTGGAGGCCTAACCACTACTTCCCGTGACAGCATAACTTTCTGACTGGGTTTGATGCAATTCGGTGTGACCTTGTTCAGGGGAGATAGCCTTCAGTTGAAGATTACAAGTAGCATTGTTTCTGCGCGCCTGATATTCCGCGACCTGGATTGGTAATATTTGTATCGCCATTTGTACTCCTGTTTTCTAATTGCAAAAGCCATTCTTTTATTACACATGGTTAGTTTAATAGGCCACATCCTTTCTATATCTATCTTAAATTGCACATGATCCTATTTCATTGTGTGCATTCCCTCCCCGTGCTGCGGTTTCCTCCGACATCCCAAGGAGCTGTTGCACCTGACTTCCCGAATTTTCATTCCCGTTTAAGTGGGAAGTTGGATCACACTTGGAGTATTGTGTTCAGTTCTAGTCGCCTCATCATAGCAAGGATGTGGAAGCTTTAGGGAGGGTGCAGAGGAGGTTTACCAGGAATCATCAGTAGGATTAAATGTCAGCACAGCATCGTAGGCCGAAGGGCCTTGCTGTGCTGTAATGTTCAATGTTCTATGGATTGGAGACCATGTCTTATGAGGAAAGGTTGAGTGCGCGAGGGCTTTTCTCTTTGGAGAGAAGGAGAATGAGAGGTGACTTAATAGAGGTGTACAAGATGAGAAGAGGCATAGATCGAGTGGACAGTCAGATACTTTTTCTTCCCCTGGACGAAAATGGCTAACACGAGGGGGAATAATTTTAAGGTGATTGGAGGAAGGTATAAGGGGGATGTCAGGGGTAAGTTTTTTACATAGGGAGTTGTGGGTGCGTGGAACGCGCTGCCGGAATAGCTTTTGTGGGCAGATACATCAGGGACTTTTAAGAGATTCTTAGGCAGGCACGTGGATGATACGAAATGGAGGGCTATGTGGGAGGGACGGGTTAGATAGATATTACAGTAGGATTAAATGTCAGCACAACATCGTGGGCCTAAGGGCCTTGCTGTGTTGTAATATTCAATGTTCTATGTTCTAGTCCACAGGGAATTAGTGACATAAAGGAGAAATAATTCGTGGCAGGGAGATTAAAAAGAAAAGGTTGGATGGAACTGATGGGACTGATCGGTTGGGATCTGGCATGGGGAATAATGGACTCCTTCCGTTTTGCAGTAAGTACGGGGTGAAATTAGCTGGGCGAAGATGATGCTTTACAAATCTCGTCTCTTCATTTGCACATCATATTGTAATACTCATGTAGAAATGGGAAAATTAATCTGCAAATGCAGTGAATATGAAATCTAAGATGCTGGAACCACTCAGTAAGTTGGCAGCATCTGTGGAAAGAGAAACAGATTCAAAGTTTTAGCTCAGATCCCAATCCCCAGATGCTTCAGTAACGGGCTGAGTATTTCTGGGACTTTCTGAAAAGCTCATTTCTCGAACACGATGCAGCATTGCATCCAAATTTCACCAAGAGGCTAACAGAGTGACGTGCACAACGGCTAACGTCTGCAGGGTTTTGGATCGATATCGTGGACCTGATTTGAGGATCTGGTGTTGAATGCAACTCACAGCAGATTCACAGACGGCGGCTGTACAGAAAAGACGTATTCAATGAGTAAATCCGTATTCCTTCTGATGTTTGAAACAAGTGAAACACAGACAATAACCGGTCTGAATTTCTATAAGAAAAGCGAAATTACACTTACAGACGACGTTGTCATGAGTTTGCACCTCTGGAGGCGGATCGACCCTTGAAACAACAGAAGTCAACATTTTAGTCATCTTTCTTATCTGACAAAGGGTGCAAGGCGTTGAAGTTTTCTGGTAACAGGTTTCAGGTTAGTATACTGCATATTACGCAGGAATAGGTGGGTGTGATTTTTAAGGATGCCCAATGTATTGAAAGCGACATGAGCTGATCAGTGAATATTCGAAGAAAGGCAAATGACATAAACTGCAGAAAATGTGAAGCAATGAACCTTAGTCGAACAAAATAAAATAAAAAAATACTTTTTTTTCAAATCATGTAAGATTTAAGGTTATTTCTGTTCAGTGGGCCCGGGATGTTAACGAGTCATGAAATGTTTATGAATACGTACTGCAAGCAGTTCGTAATACAAAGATGCCTATTGTTTGCACACAGTTCTGCTGAAAATATGCACTCACCTCATTTCCCCACGGCTTCGGATCTTCCCTGTGACCGATGCAAATGTAAAACAGAAGTTAAGAGGAAAATAAATGCGTTGTATGCACATTAGGAAGCATCTTAAATAATCCAGTATTTATGCCCCTTACCGCAAATAAATCTGGCATAAATCCAAGTGTTTCAGGAAAATGGGAGACTTAGATTAACCAATAGGAAGGTGAAAACGATGGGTTAAGACGAGGGGTGCATTGCTGAGCCCGGAAACCGGAATAACAGAAACCGGAAGACACCAGGACACTCAGCGTGGCAGGCAGCATCTGCGGAGAGAGAATCAGTTCCACTTCTGTTTCCAGAAGAAGGGTTATTTTACTCAACCCAGGAAAGTGTGAAAAGTTTTCCATAGTTTCATAGAAAATACATACAGCTCATCGAGTGTATGTCGACCATTCAGCACCTATTGCTAGCAATACTAAATATTTTACCACATTCCCTCTCACTCTCCTGGATTCTACCGCATCATCTACACTTCAGGGACAATGTATAGTAACCAACTGTCTCAATGAATTTCACATCTGAGGAATGTAGGAGGAAACAGGACCATTTGAACGAACCCCGCTTGGTCACAATCAGAAAGCGCAGACCCCACGCAAACATCACCGGAAGTAATCGAACGTGGGATTTATGGGGCAGCAATCTGCCAGCTGCAGCCTTGTTCATTTTGCTTCATGTTATCGTTTGCCATTTTCCAAGATTACATTACCGAAGGCAACATTTTATTTCGTGAAGAATAGTCATCTGGCTAACGGGACTGCTGTACGCCACCTCTGCAAAATTCATACTGAGAGGTATCCGGAGTTGGGGCAACTTCCGCTTCCGTTTTTTATTCTAAACACCTGCAAAATGTTCTTCAGATATTAACTTTGATGCTTTCTCTGTACAAGCCTAATATCTTGTTAATTTTGCCAGAAAATAACCACCCCTTACTGGTGGATTGTTCGTGGGCAGAGGTGAACAAAGCGTGCACCCAGTTGCGGTCCCATGGATTTCTTCCGCATGCGCTAACTAACCTTTTTTCCAAAGGTAGACGACCAGCAGAGAACTCATTATGACCAGAGTTAAAACAGCTAAAGGTATAATCCAGGAAAGACCAGAGTTAGCTAAAAGAGAAAGAATGCACAGAATATTTCCAGGTTAGCCTGTGCTGTTAATGCTTTCAGTTAGACTTTCTATCCGATGGAGCACAAGAGATGAGCCAAAAATAACAACATTGATCGCTATCACCGAATTCAAGGTGTTGCGCTGGATCAACCTTCAGTGCAGGGCTTCAACTACAGATCGTAAGATCGAAATTAAATCCTGAAATATTCCTTATGTGAGGACAAGCGTTTGTTCCGGACCCTGTTGTGTGTCAATGTCAACAAAGTAAGAAGTCATCGTATGAAAATACAAATGCGTCCAGTTCTGTCTGCTTTGGGCTTTCGCCAGAGAGAGTATCGGAGAAATGCTCACTAACAATTTACAGAATTTTAGATTGCCGCAAAAAATCCCAATCAAAATGTCATCATTGTACTAACACTGGGCACTGGGCTTTCAGTATGCTTCTGTGGCACACACAGGGTCCGGTGACACAAACAGAAAGAAAACGAAATGTTAATTCAAAGATTGCGGGTTATTTGTGGCATTTGAAAGTAAATCGGACAGAGAAAGCGAGACATTGAGAGAGAGCCATAGAGTGCGAGGGAGATACAGAACCACAGAGAGAGCGACAGAGGCAGAGACAAAGAATGTGAGCATGTTTACAGTTAAATATTAAAATGACGTCAGAAAAAAATTTAAATGTCAAATACTGTATAAAGGTGACTCTTTATTTGCCACTTTGTTGGCTTTTAATATATTTTCAAAGCAGTTACCTGTCATACTCTTTTGTGAGCTTTAACTCAGTTTTCCACCTGGAAGTGTTCAAGCTGAATTAGGACAATGTCTGAAGGTGAAACCATCCAGCCAAGGATCTTGCTGCTCAGCGCAGTCCTACCAATTCGTTATCTATCTTGAGACACTTGAGTAACGGGACACTTTCTCCCTGTATCCAAGCTGTCAAGACCAGTGAGTATGTCCTGCGTTTTAAAGCGAGCACCTCTCGCTCTTCTAACTTCTGTAGATAGCAGACCAGTCTCCTCAACGTCAGCACGTCGGGGCGGGGTGGGAGGGAGGGGGAAACCCGGGCGACAACTACTGAGGAATCGACCTGTGAACATTCGCTGGCTCGCTTCATCAGCTGAACTGACACTCTCAGAGCAGATATTGCCTAAAGTTGAAGGGTCCTTAGTCTGAACCCTTTGATTCCACAGATGCTGCCTGAGTTCCTCTGTGTTAGCACGGTTTTTAGTTTTTATTTCAGTCTCCGTAGCAGGCTTTCCCCCTAATGGTCATGCATCTGAGCGATTTCTTCCCATCTCCGCCCACGCCAAACGATTCAATTAAAGCCATTGGTGATTTGGGTTCGTTTTCGCAAGAATAGTGGATACAGCTATTCATCTCAAAATCTCGTAGTTACGGCGGATGGGTGCTGATAGCATCGAAAAGCGGAAAAGAATGCATTGGAAAATTTTGAGAGAAGTGGTCTGATAGGGATGGAGAGTCACAGGCATCCAGCACAGAAAGAAGCCGCTCGGCTCCCCATGCCGGCCATCAATTACCCATCCAGAGCATTCGTTTCGCTTCAGCAAACTTGCTCGGTAGCCTTCCAGGTCTCAGCGATTCAAGTGTTCATGCAGCTATTTGTTAACCATTGTGAGAGTCATTGCCTCCATCTCATCTTAATTCTCTGCACTCTGGCTTTAGACCTCTCTCCATAGATGAAATGTTTCTTACGTTCTGCCCCATCTCTGCTCCTTATAATTTTGTACACTTGACCTATCTGCCAGATTCCTCTGCTGGAGGAAAACCGCCCATTTCGGTTTTCCGCATTACTGAAATACTCCATCTGGGATAACATCCTGTCAATCTCCTTTCTGACTTCTCCAATAGTTTTGCGACCAGAATTACATTTAATACTCCACCTGCAGACAAACCAGTGTTGTTCCTACTTGCACCATAACCTCCAGTCTCTCAGGTTATATTCCCACTGGTTTGCTCTGCTAAATTTTAGTCCTTCCAATATTCATATTGCAGGTATTCAATGATCCGGTGGCCATTATTGCGGATGTGAAAGTGTTATTGTTTTTCAGCCTCTTTAGTTTGAAACTGAAATGTAACTGAAAGAAACTGCGAAGTGGGCTCACAGAACAGGAAAACAGAACACGGAGAAATAAAATCTCATCAGATGTGGAAGCCTCTGTGGTTGGAGAAACAGTATCTGGGACTTCGTCAAGAACAGAAAGAAAAACAATATTGTTCACATGGAATTGACAAAAATCTTGGAACAGAAGTTCATACAGTCAGTTACAGAGTCATGGAGCCATAGAGCCCTGTAGCATGGATATCGGCGCTTCGGCCCTAATTTGCGTGCCGACCAATTTTCCCTGACTGAGTTCGTTCCATTTGCCTGCATATCCATCGAAACCTATCCTATCCACTTGATAGCCCAGAAGCCTATCAAAGGTTGAAATATTATCCGCACCTACCACTTTCTCTGGCATCTCTTTGCATGTACCCGCTACCCTCCGTTTGATAAAAAATCTTGACCCTCATCCCCTTTAAATCTTTCTCCTCTCACATTTAACCCGTACCTTTTAGTTCTGGACTCTCCTACACTGGGGAAAAGACTGTGTATGTGCACCTTATCTGTGCTGCTCATGATGTTATAAACATCTCGAAGTTACCCCTCAGCCTCTAAAGCACCAGGGAAAAGTTCCGAGCCTATCCAGTCTCTCCTTATAACCTAAGCCCTCCTGACCCGGAGCCATCTTCATAAACCTTTTTTGCACCCTCTCCAGTTTAGTGACATCCTTCCTGTAGCAGGGTGAGCAGAACTGCACGCATTACCGCAGATGCGGCCTTGTCAAGTCTCGCCTGGCGGAAACATCACGTCCCAACTACTGACCTCACTACGCTGGCCGATGAAGGCAGTCGTTCCAAACACCCTCTTCACAACTCTGTTTTTCTATGTCTCCACGAGGGCCCTGGAAATTTCTTCCCCAGTTTCCCACTATGTCCGATGATACACTTGATCAAGTCCCGACGATTTATCTACCTTTATACGTTCTGAGACCTCAACCACGTTCTACTGTAATGTGAACTGTCTTCATCACTATTAACCTACCCGAGTCCGCTTGCATCCATATATTTCTCTGCAGGAAGTGGAGACGACTAATATCTGTTAAGGACCTCGCCCATCTCCTGTGCTTCCACGCGTCGGTGACAGCGTTGATCTTTCAGGGGACGCTACTCAGTCCTTCGTTACTACTTTGCTCTTAATGTACTTATAGACCTCTCATTGGCTTATCTGCCAAATACATGTCATTTCCTATTTTGTCGCGTAATTTCCCTATTAAGCGTTCTCCTGCATCCCATAGAGTCCTTAGAGGACCCACTTTATCCCAGCTATCCATACCTCACACGGCTACTTCATTTTCTTCAACTGAACCTCAATGTCTCTTGTCATCCAGGATTCCCTACACCTGCCAGCCCATGACCCACAAACAGGCTCCACCAATCAACTGTTTTTCAGACGTTCCTGTCTAATTCCTTCCAAGGTGACCTTGTCTCAATTTAGGACATTAAATTGTGGACCACTCCTGTTCGTTTCCAGATCTATTTTTAAACTAATAGAATTGTGGTTAATGATCCCCAAATGCTCCCGCATTGACACTTCAGACACTTGCTCTGCCTCATTGTCCAAGAGGAGGTACAGTTTTGCCCCCTGTTCAAGTGAGACAAATGGTCCGAGCTTGGCTTGGGCATCTTAGTCGACATGGACCAGTTGGGCAGAAGGGCCTTTTTCCGTGCTGCATCGCTCTATGGCTCTATTGCCGGATACTACTGGGGGCCTGTAGTACAATCCCATCAAAGCTACCACCCACTTCTTATTTAGACAATGAGACATAGGAGCAGAATTAGGCCATTCGGCCCTTCGAGTCTGCTCCGCCATTTGATCGAGGCTGATTTATTTTTCCCTCTCAGCCCCATTATCCTGCCTTCTCCCCGCAACATTTGATGCCCTTAATAATCCAGAACCTCTCTCCCTCAGCTTTAAATATACCTCTCCACGTCCACTCTATATATGCCCTTCAATATCCGGTTGGTTTCAATTGGATACTCCCTCATCGTTCTAAACTCCAGCGAGTTCAGGTCCAGAGCCATCAAACACTGCTAACACGTCATCCCAATCATTCCCGGGATCATTCTCATAAACTTCCTCGGGAGCCTCTCCAATGCCAGCACATCCTTACTTCGATATGGGGCACAAACCTGCTCACAATACTCCAGATGTGGTCTGACCAACGCCGTATAAAGCCTCAGCATTACATCCTTGTTTTTATATTCTCGTCCTCTTGAAATGAAGTATTTCTCAGTTCCACCCATATCGCTTCACTGGCCTCACAGAGGCGGCCAGAGTTCTTAAATTAGATTGATTTCAGCGCAACAAAACAAGTTGCACACAATGGGTAACTGATGCAATATTGTGCAAACTCCGCCATGGCACAGCTGCATGACTGGAAATTTTACTCACCTGTTACAGACAAATGTACAGAATCACTCTGCGCCGACTTTAGCTGCCTTCCGCCCTCAGTAGCTTCGTAACCACAGGTGTAGTTTCCGCTATTGTAGCCATATGTAGCTCTGATGGTGAATGTGACTGAATTGGTCTGTGCCGTCGCGGACTGGACAACCGAGTAGTTTGATCCCCATTGCCTGTAGAGGTAGAACGTCGTGTCTGCCCTCTGCCGTGGACTTGTACAGTTGAAGGTAACGTGTTCCCCTTGACGAACCTCATTGGAATACACTGTTATACTTGGTCTGGGCAGATCTGTAAATCAAAGGGAGACATAGAGACGGTTGGAGCAGTCTGAGCACATTGCTACTTCTTAAACTCCATCATTAGATGTGCGGGCAGGGCAATATTTCAGTAACACAATCAACTCAGACACGTGGTGCGACGTGTGGCAAAGAACAGCAAAGGGCAGCAGGGCAGTTAACCTCTGGGGGATGGTCGCTGATGGGATTGAACACACGCACTGTGAGGACTGGATTTTAATCTTCAGCAGTGATTGTAGTCAATTCGAATAACTGATACAATCTAAAAAAAATAGTGCAACGTCAGAGAGAGCAATTCTGGATACTTCCCAGGGCGGATTAGAATAAATATTAATTTTTTTCCTCAACAACACCACATGGTTAACATAAATTGACGATGAAAGAAACTATCAAACTCATTCATGAGTCTCCATATATTTCAGCGATAGTATTTTTCACAATTCAGCGTTGAACACTTTGGGAAAAGGTGGGATGGAATGCAAACGTCGGAGAGCTTATACATGGGAGACAATATGCTAAAGAGAAATAAGTCGAACAATAGGATTACACTGATTAAAAGTACGGAATATCAAAACATGTAACGTAAAGCTACATTGCTGTCAGAAAAATGTCGTCATTTGGTTGTGGTTGAGATGAGCCAGTCTTCTGGAAAAAGTTCTGCATTGGTAAATAGTCAATATTGAATCACATCTGTTTTAACACGCCATGATTTGGTCGTTGCAACCCTTTGTACCATGCTGTAGAATTAGGAAAGAGGTCTGTACTCAAAGTGTCGAACATCTTTGTTATTCTCTACTCCCTGGGAACGTTGAGGCTCAGTCATTGATTATGTGCGGAACAGAGAAATGTGCATTGTTATTTGTAACAATTATTAAAGGATTTGGCGATAAAGTAGGAAATGGTGTTTTAATTAACAGGGATGGGGTACTACGGTAGATAAATCTCCAGGGCATGTCCTGGTGCATTCTCGGACCTCATGGGAAGCTGGAGAAGAAATTGCAGAGGCCTTTGCAGAGATTTCTTCTTCATCTTTGGCCACCGGTGAGGATCCGCCGGACTGGAGAGTGGGGAATGTGGTGTCATTGTGTAAAAAGGGCAGCAAAAACAAGCCAGGAAACTACAGGCCGGTGAGTCTCGCATCGGTGGTGGGTAAAATGCTAAAGGGGTTACCGAGGGACAGGATTTATCAACATTTGAAGATTCAGGGTCTGATTCGGGACAGGCAGCACGGCTTTGAGTGTGGAAAGTCGTGTCCATCAAACGTCTTGGAGTTCTTCGAGGAGGTACCGAAGAGGGTGGGTGAGGGAGGGGCAATAGATGTTGCCTTGACGGACTTTATAAAGGCGTTTGACAAGGTCCCTCACGGCAGGCTTGTCGGGAATTTTTGACTGCATGATAAACAAGGGGAGATTCATAATTTGCTTCGTGGAGGAAAGAAACGGGTGATGGTCGAGGGTTGTTGCTTGGACTTCAGGCGTCCTCCCAGACGTGTACCACAGGGGTCGGTGCTGAGGACATTTGCTGTTTCCTAAATACTGAAAGTGAGATGTCTTAACTGACGGAAGAACAATGAGACGGTTTGAACGTCTCATACGATATAGTTCGATGTGATAATAATCTGGTGGTAGCCTGATGAGAAATCACACACACTTCACACTATGAAACCCTGTCTCGTCAACACAAGCAACCAAATTAAATGGACGCAACTATGGAAAATATGCAGAAGCTCTGACTGGCTGATGAGTTGGAGATGAGTCGGCCTATGAAATGGGTGTCACCGAGTGGTGAATACTGCAAGCACCTCGAGCCAGATGCAATGACATAATAAGTGCCTTTCAGATGTTGTTAACCAAACCGAATTTCATTGCGGCATAAAAATATAATCTAATTTGTGGGAAAAGTGATTGGTTATTGCGGCTGGTCGCTGTACTAACCATTGAAACTATGACGGAAGTGTTCAAGACTATCTGTTCCTGCGAGTCTTTCAACAGCACCGAAAAGCTTGACCCACTGCAATTCTCCTATCGTCGGAACAGGTCTACAGTGGATGTCATCTCCCTGGCCCTGCACTCATCTCTGGACAGTGAAGACACCTACGTTAGACTTTATTAAATACATTGACTACAGCTCCGCCTTCAATGCCATAACTGCAAGCAAAGTCATCACCAGACCCCGAGACCTGGTTCTGAACACTTACCTCTGCAACTGGATGCTTGACTTTCTGACCAACAGACTGCAATCAGTGACGGTAGGCAGCAACACCTACAGCACGATTATTCTCAACACTGGTGCCCCACAATGCTGCGTTCACAGCCCCTAATATACTCACTATATTCTCATGTCTGCGTGGCCAGATTCTGCTCCACCTTCATCTGCAAGTTTGAAGATGATACCACCGCAGCGGGCCGTGTCTCAAATATCGATATGTCGGAGTATCGGAAGGAGGTAGAAAGCTTCGTGACATGGTATCATGACAACAACCTTTCTCGCAATGTCAGCAAAACGAAAGAGCTGGTCATTGACTTTAGGAAAGGGCGCGGTGCACATGCTCCTTTCGACATCAATGGTGCTGAGTTTGGGAGGGTTGAGATCTTCAAGTTTCCAGGAGTGAACATCACCAATGGCCTGTCCTGGTCCAACCACGGGACGCCACGGCCAAGAAAGCTCACCGGCGCCTCTGCTTCCTCAGGAGGCATAAATTTGGCATGTCCCCTTTAAACCTCACCGACTTCCATCGAGCACCATATAGAGCATCCTGTCTGGACGCACCACCTTACTGTAGACCTGCACTGCACTTACACCGTAGCTGTGACACTTTATTCTGCTTTCTGCTTTGTTTTCACCTTGTACTACCTCAATATAATGAATTGATCTGTACCAACAATATGCAAGACAAGTTTTTCACTCTATCTCGGTACAAGTGACAATAATAAGCCAATGCCAGGACCGAAACCAAAGATATTCTGATGGCCTGCTTGACTGCTGAGATGGCGATGAGATAGACCTCTGAAGTGAATTGAGTGACACGGATTCGTGAATAGAGAAACCCTCTGCGGCACGATTTAATGTCAAACGAAATGCCTTCTGGACTTCGTATCGTGCTTTTATTCTGACGACGCCATTTGTTATGTTTGTAAATTGGATCTAGCCGGGAAGGAGTCCTGTCACTATTCAAGTAACTGTCACTGTCTCGCCTTTCAAAGATATCCCTGTCCTTTCGCCAAATGATATGACAGAACATAGAAATTTACTGCACAGTACAGGCCCTTCGGCCCAAAATGTTGTGCCTACATATCATCCTACTCTAAGATCTATCTAACCCTTCCCTCCCACATAGCCCCCCATTTCTCTATCATTCATGTGTCTATCTAAGAGTCTTTTAAATATACCTAATGTATCTGCTCCCACCACCTCTGCCGGCAGTGCGTTCCACGCACCCACCACTCTCTGTGTAAAAAACTTACCCCTGACATCCCCCTTATACCTTCCTCCAATCACCTTAAAATTATGTCCCCTCGTGTTAGCCATTTTCGTCCTGGGAAAAAGTCTCTGACTGTCCACTCGATCCATGCCTCGTATCATCATGTACACCTCTATCAAATCACCCCTCATTCTCCTTCGCTCCAAAAACAAAAGCCCCAGCTCTCTCCTCCTGCACTCACAAGATATGCTCTCCAATCCAGGCAGTATACTGGTAAATCTACTTTTCACCGTCTTTAAAGCTTCCACATCCTTCCTCGAAGAAGGCCAGCAGAAACGAACAATGTTGCAAGTGTTGTCTCCCCAGATTTTGTAGAGCTGCAACATTAACTCGCAACACTGGAGCTCAATAACCCGACTAATGAAGGCCAACACACCATAAACCTCTTAAAAACCCTACCGACTTGCGCGGCAACCTTGAGGGAACGATGACGCGGACCCCAAGATCCCGATGTTCCTCCACACTGCTAAGAGTCCTGCTATGAGCCTTGTGTTCTTCCTCCCAGTTCATTAAAGCTCTTGATTTTTTAATAAAACTTAAAATAATTAAAACGTACAAAAAAACTGATGAAATTATGATGCAGCAAAATAACTAACTCTATCCTCTTGTTTCACGTCTGGTCGTCTTCAATGGAATAGACCAAATTTTGCCTGTCCCAATGAATCCCCCACCTCTGGTTTATTTCGATGTAACTCACATTTTGACGCTGGATTGCTAAACGGCATAAAATGTTGCTAGTTCAGGAACTTGCATTAACCTCAGCTTGCTTGGGAGTCCGAAACATGCAAAGGTCCGCATTGAGAGCTCCTCTCAACCGGAGCTAAACCGAACAAAGACGAAACGAGTTTAGAAGAGCGACTGACGCAGTGTAATTATCGTTCTGCCTCATGGCCCTTATTCACCCTTATTTTACAGCCCTTGTGTGCAAAACGTGTCTGAAGCAACACGCTATCTGGGGGAGCTCGAAGAGCCTAGCTCTGGACGTCTGAAGGAAAAGATGTGAAGAAGATTTCTTCATCTTTTGACTGACTTTTTCTTCAATATATTTTCAAGCAAAGCGAGGAAATCAATAATATAGAAATATCTTGGTTAAGCAGGAAGTGAAACTTACCCACGATCGTTATCTTCACGCTTTCACTCGGCTGTGAAGTAAGCTCTCTTCCTGACCTGTTCAGTGTATAAGTGCAGAAGTAATCTTCTGACCCAGGACTCGTGTCCGAGATGGTAAACACGACAGAGTATGGCGACGAAATATCCTCCCTGCGTTTAATTTGCACATGTTGTCCCACAGTAGAGAGCTCAACACTACTGACTGAAGATGAATGGAATGTTTCGCAAGTGAGAGCAACCTTTTCGTCTCTCGGATATATTTTATCCTTACGGTCAGCTAACAGTTTTGGCTTCCCAGGAGGATCTGGAAGAACGGAAAGGAAATCTGAACAGATGATGAAGAAATGGTCATTCACACATGGCTAATTTGTGACACTGATGGGTTTAAAAAGATTGGAAGATTTAAACAGTTTCTGTTTCATTGAAGAAAGCTAAACTCGAATTCCAAATGCACCAAATACATACTTATGACGAATTACACTTCTCTTTAATTTTCCTGTTAATGCGAACCTCACCTGTGCTGAGAAACAAAATATGACATCTGTGGCATTAAAACTGCTTCCAATTATTAATGAAAAACTGAAATATTCAAGAGCACTCCTCTTTTACTTTGATTCTATGCCTTGAAACATTTAAAAGCTATTAGTTCAATACAAAAAGAATATAAGGATCTCGCCTGGGCAGATCTGGAACAAAATTGTGACAAAAATTGGGCATGTTAAGGTTGACCATTATATCTCACAGTGCTGCTCTTCACTCAAGGCAATTGAGATGCACATTCAGTTGCGAGAATTCATTTTCAGCTGTTAGCGTTTGCACTGCAAGTTCACCTTTTAAATATTATGATAAACTGCGGTTCATTTGGGACTTTGCATTCAAGCATGGTTACATGCAAGTCGAGAAATAAGACAAAAAACTCTACGTGAGATATCTGAATTTTCACGTGGATCTGGCGTCATTTCTACGCAGAATCATTCCAGCTTCGACTGAACCGAAGGAGAGTGGACGGTGGTGTAAAGAGCAACTAACACGGTGTATTATTTGCTCCGTGCAACTACACGTCTCTCTTCGCTCACTTTTATTGTCTACCTTGTGAGTGCAAAAGTGTCTGCAATATCAAGGTACTCAGGAAGGATGAACAGACATGCGCCTGTTGGAGCGGAAAACGATGCTGGTGGAGACGGGTACGATACAGGCGTTTAGGGGTCTGTTTGATAGGCATGTGAATGTTCAGGAAATGGGGGCATATAGACGTGGTGTAGGCAGAAGGGATTAGTTGAGTTGGGCATTTGATGACTAAGTTAATGAGTTCTGCAGAACATTATGGTCTGAAGGGCCTGTTACGGCGCTGTACTGTTCCATATTTGATGAAAAACGGGATAGAAAAGTTAGGGATTTTACTTACAGTAAAAGCCACGTTTGGTAAGAAAGGTTCGTGTATAACATATACAGATTGTAAGGTAAGAAAGTTAACGTGTCGTTCAGCGATAAATGTGGGACAAACAGAGGAGAAGACGTCGACTCGAAACGCCCCTGTACCTCCGAGACTATCCCAGCACTCCCACGTTCTACAGAAATCTCTGATTTTGATCCGTCGCGAAGGCACAAATTCTCCGTCTAACTCCAGATTTCTCTTCGCTCGCCCCTACATTATACTTCCTGAACGAAAAAGAGTCTGCAATAATCAGCTGCTCAGGAGAGCATGAAGGGACATGCGCCTGATAATAGGATGCATTGTGCGATACCCCGTTATGTTCAATGAAATCGCAGAAAGACTTGGTGAAGAACTGAATAAAAATCCGGTTGTTTTAAATTTTCGCTGGTCTTCTGAGTGACATCTTTCCATCTGGAGCTTGGCACAAAGCTCGGGCATCAAATTATACAGGAATATCTTAAAGCTGCAGAAATTGAAACTTACCCACAACCGTAATCCTCACTGTTTTACTCGGTGCTGAGGATACCACTCTGCCAGACACCGTCCGTGCATGAACGCAATAGTAATCTTCTGATCCAGCGCTGTTGAACGTGATGGTGAACGTGGCATCATAGGACGAGGACGTGCATTTCTTACTTTCTGTTGGTACATGTTGTCCGAATCTATACAGATCAACACTGCAATCGGAGTAGAGATACCATGTCCTGCAGGTGAAACGGGCGGCTTCGTCTGTCACATATGTTTTGTCGTTACGGTCAGCTGATAGCTCCGGTTTCTCAGGACGGTCTACATGGACAGAAAGAGATTTACACTGATTACGAACGGAGCATCAGGACGGAAATCTCACGTCTATACATTGAAACAATATGAAAAACATACCTTTCTGGAACGTGGGCCAAAGTAAATGACTAATTCATGACAATGATTATTTTGCAGAGATTGTCAAGTTTCACTCTTCCATGAAAGGAAACGTGTCATGCAGCTACCTGATTAGCTGCTTCTCGCTGAAAGTGAAATGATGTGTGCATTTTCACGGGATCGGACATAGAATCATAAACACGCCGTCATAGCTGTTGTTAACATCGGTGGAACCCTTCAGCTCTGGGACAGCCGAATAATAGCAACCGTATACAGTTCCACATTGCCCCATTTAGTCTTTGCCGCTACAGGCCACGATTCTCTTGTACACATGCAGATAATTCTTGAATGTGATATGTTGTACAAGACGTTGGTGAGGCCGCATTTGATTTGGAATAATGTGTTCAGATTTGGTCACCCTGCTGTTGGAAAGATGCCATTACTCTGGAAAGAGTGCAGAGGTTTAGGAGGATGCTGCCTGGATTCGGTGGACTGATCGAAGGAACGAGGTTGATCAGACTGGGACGTTACTCCTTGGATCGTAAGAGAATGTTGTTTGAGCTCAAAGAGGTCTATGATATTACTGAGGAGCAAATATCGGGTGAAAGCGCACAGTATGTTTTCCAAGGTTAGGGAATCAAGAACTAGAGGGCATACGTTTAAGGTGAGAGGGGAGAGATTTAATAGGAACCTGAGGGGCATTTTTATTTTACCAAGAGAAATGTCAGTATTTAGAATGAGCTGCAAGAGGAAGTGGTTGAGGCAGTTACATTAACAGCATGTATAAGATACTTGGACAAGGACACAGAGAAGAAAAAGGCTGAGAGGGATGTGGGCCAAAGCCGGGCAAATGGGTCTACATTAAATGGGAACTTGGTTGGCATGCACCAGTTGGGCCAGAGGGACTGTTTCCGTCAGATATGAACCTACACCCCTGGAACTAATTCGAGCTCGTTCAATTTTACCTGCAGTACGGCAACCAGACATGTGCACTGTACACCAAGTAAGGCCCATTAAACTCCTTCTCATCGGAAACATGACATCCCAAGTCTTGTTCGGCCGCTGAAGGCAAGCATGCTGGACAGCCTCTTCTCCACCCCGTCTACCTGTGTTGCCAACTTCAGGGAACTATGAACTTGCATCCAATTGTCTGTTTAATAAAACGTCCTAAGGCCCGACCATTCATTATGTATGCCGACCCTGGGTTAACTTAGCAAAATGCATCAGTTCGCACATGTCACATTTAAAATCCACCTGCCTCTGACCTGCCCACTTTTCGAGTTGGCCGACGTGCTGTTGTAATCTCAGCCAGATTTCATTACTGCACCAACATATGTGGTGCTATTTGCAAACTGACGAACAGTGCCATTGATGTTCTCATTAAAAGCAAGAATATGCATCAGAAACAACAGGGGACCAGGTGTGTGCTCTTTCATATTGCACCCGATGACAATAACGTTAGAGATAGAACCGGTAAAGCGTTTTCAGCATTTTGCATGAATGTTGTCCGTCAGCATTCCATTCGTTTATTCTCCTACCAAGCGTGGGTATCAAGAGGAACAGGATTCTCTCAGATAGATACAGGTAAAGGCCCTTACCCACCACAGTTATGCACACGTCTTCACTTTGCGCCATGTCTGCACCATAAAAACACAAGTAACAGACTGTTCTAATCAGCATGACCGTGAGGAGAAACTTGACAGATTTTGTAGATGAGCTGTTTTCCTGGGGTGTTACTTGCAATTTGGTGGTGCCGCGGTACAATGAAAACCCACTGGATGAACGTGGAATATCGCCTTCACAAGTAAAAGTGATCGATTCTCCTTTCACATAAACTTTGTCCGGACGGTCATGGGATATTCGCAGTTCAACGAGAGCTGCAAGGACAGAACGTACATTTTTTTTCGATGGAGTACGAATCGGCTCGTGAAAAATCTTACGTTCTTTCAGTTGAAAGTAAAAGACTGCGTCAAAATTTGTGGACATGTCGACTGGATAATTAGCGACAAAGATTCCTGATTTCCCACCGGCAGAATTACTCACATTCTGTTTCAGTGTTGAAAATGTACCAGAGTACGACGTGGCTACCTGCTCAGCGTGTTCACTTTTCCCACTGGACTGTGCACAATTTCACCGCTATGTTGGACGCCCTCAAATAAATTCTTTGTAAAATTACATTTTTGCCTTGAACACGGTTAATGCCTCGACTAATAAAGTCAAGCATAGCAAATGCTACTTATAATATAACATTTGCTAGGCTATATTAGCTGAACCTGCAGAACACCACTCGTCACCCACCTCCAGCTAGAAATTTTACATCGACCACTGCACTCTTATCTTCCATGGACAAGCCAATTCTGAATCTAAAAGGCCAATTCACAGTGGATCCAATGCATCTATATCTTCTGGATGAGCTTACCATGAGGGACATTATCAAACGCCTTACTGAAGTCCATGTGAACCACATCCACGGCTCTACCTTCATCAATCACTCTCCTCACTTCCTCAAAAACTCAATCAAGTTAGCAGGACATAATGTGCCTCACACAAAGCCATGATGACTGTCCACAATCAGGCAACGGTTTTCCAAATTGTCATGAATCCTGTCCCCAAGAATCCTCTCCAGTAACTTCCCTGTCTCTGACTTGAGACTGACCGGTCTCTAGTTTCCAGAATTGTCCCTGTTTTCCCTTTATGAACAATGTAAGAACATCAGCTGCTCGCTCGTCCTCCGGCCAACATTCCATCATCAAACCAGTTTAGTAACCAGTTGGCTAACTCACCCTGGATAACATGTGTTCTCACCTTCCCGACCGGCCGAACCATGCAGCACCTTGCTGAAAGTCTCGCTAAAGTCCATGTTAACAAAGTCTGCTGCCCTGCCTTCGTCAAGCCTCTTGGTCTCCCCTTCAAAATACTCAAACTGATTAGCGAGACGAATGGTGCAGTCCATGTTGTTCACACAACGCAAAATGCATCACGTCACCATCCACTGTCTTAAATGCCATTTCCCATTTTATTGCAAGATTGACCTGAACATCAATGCCTTCCTTCACGTTTAAGCTGCATAATCAACGCTGTCATTTGTCTATAGTCTCTAAACTGCTTTTATCATGCTCTTACGTTAGTCTGAATAGTAACAAAAGCAGAGAGCGAGTTCTGAGCCTTGTAGAATCCAACTGATTGCACGTAAGAACATAAGAACATGAAAATCGGAGCAGGAATAGGTCATCTGGCCCGTCGAGCTCCACCAGCTCCACCGACCGAAATGTCTCCAAAACCATTAAATTCGCTGCTCTGTAATAATCTGTTTAACTCTATCCTTAGCATCTTTAGCGATGTCGCCTTTTTTTCCTTCCGTGGGAGAGAATTCCATAGATTCACTGTTCTCTGGGAAAAGCAGGTCCCCCTCATCTCCCTCCTGAATCTACTCCCAGAATCTTTATACACTGTCCCCTGGTTCTAGTCTCACCGACGAGTGGAAACAACCTCGATCTGTCCTATCCATAATTTTATATATTTCTGTGAGATCCCCTTTCATTGTTCCTAATCCCCACGAGTATTGTCTCAAGCGACTCAATCTTTCCTCACAGACTAACCCCTCATCTCACGGAATCAACCTGGTGAATCTCCTCTGCATCCTCTCCAAATCCAGTCTATCTTTTCTCCATTAAGAAGAGAAGACGGCATGCATTACTCCGGCTGCGGCCTCATCAGTACTCTGTACAGTTGCAGCATAACCTCCCAGCGCTTAAATTCAATCCCTCCAGCAATGCAGCTCAACCCGTTGCACATGCCGTTGCACATGCAAACCAGCCTCTTGCTATTCATGTCTAAGAACTCCCAAGTTCCTCTGCACAACAGCATGCTGCAATCTTCCAACATTTAAATAATAATCTAACCTTCTATTTTGGTTTCCAAAGTGGATAACCTCGCATTTCCCAACTTTGTGCTCCATCTTCCAGACCCGTATCCACGGAATTTGCAGATCTGTATCTCCCTACGGACTCTCTGCATGTTCTGCACAATTTACTTTTTCACTCAATTCAGTGTCATCAGCACATTCAGATACGCTACACGTAGTCTCCTCTCCCAAATCTTCAATGTATATTGTGAACAGTTGCGGGCCTAGCACGGAGCCCTGCGGCACTCCGGTCACCACTGATTGGCAACCAGAGAAACACCCATTTATCCCAACTCTCTGCCTTCTGTTGGTTAATCAATTCCCTGCATGCCCATACATTACCCACAACGTCGTGTAACCTTATCTCATGGATGTCTTTTGTACGGCACTTTATCGAACGCCTTTGGAAATCCAAGGACACAACTTCCACCTGTTTCTATCTGTCCACTGTACTCGCCATTTATCCTTAATGATGCCTTCAAGCCATCACCCGACTACAGGCGTTAATATAACTGCTGTGCAGTTATCAGCGTTTTACCTACATACCTTTTTCAAACAGTGGCGTGACATTCCCTGCCTTCCAATCCGCCGGGATCTACCCTGAGTCCAGAGAATTTTGGTACAGTCTCAAAAACGCTTTTACTGTAACTTCCGTCATTTCTTTCAGTACCCTGGGATGCCTCCCATCAGGACCAGGGGCATCATCCAACCACTGGTTTGCTCAGCACTACATCTTCAGTGATACCGACTGTATAGGAGTCCTCACCTCCCATCGTATCCATAATATCTCTCTTTGGCATGTTAGATGTGCCCTCCACCGTGAAGACCGACACAAAATAGCTGTTCAAAGCCTCGGCCATTTCTGCATTTCCCAATATCAATTCCCCGTTCCAAGAGACCTACTATCACTTCATCCACCCTTTTCCGCTTTATCTAATAATGAAAACTGATTCAATCTGATGTGTACTTTGTGCTAGTTGACTTTCATAACATATCTTTTCTGTCCGCATTTCTGGCTCAGTTGTTCTTTGTTGCTTCGGAAAGTTTTCCCAGTCCTCCAGACCCCACTACACGAGGTGACTTTGTAAGGATGAGCTTTCAAATTTGATACCTTTCTTTCTTTCCTTGGTTATTCAAGGCTGGCTCTCCCCACCCTTACTGTCCTTGCTTTTAATTGTAGCAACAGGACCACCCGCCAGCCATTCTCCCGTGATTCGGCCATGAGCCGATGTTATATTCGATTTGCCACTAACTTTCTATGCATCAAACTGATACACCAAATTGTCTTATTCTACTTTGCCAACAAAGGATGCTTAATCTGTGCAGATACCATGCATATTTACAGATTTATCGTCCTTACTCTTTCGCTCAAGAAGAGAAGGATAATCATGAATTGAAAGAAATGAATGAATAGTCGGTATTTTGCTTACTGTTGGCCGTTGCATCAGTGGTATCAGTTTAAGAGAACAAATGCTAACAACAATATATTTTAATTTCATCAAATAACGAAGCAACGCAATTTCAGGGCAACTGTGTTCAAAGGTATTATCTTCGGGACAACAAGAAGCAAAGTTTGTCGCTCACCTTGAGTTTCGCTCGTCTGAACCGTCACGGTCACTGAAAAGGGAAAGTAAGAATTAATAAGATAAACTACAACAGCAACATGTTTCAGACAATCATTCAATGTCACTTCGCGGGAGGACACTCGGCCCATTGTGCCCGGGTACTCCTTTTGTCAGTTCTCTCCCGTGAATTACTGAGTCCCCCAGAACACATCTTCAGCCCCAGCCTGCTCTTCACGTATCGCCTTGAAATCTGTGACGGCCGTGGTTCTAAACACATTCTCGTGGACATTGCACATTTATATCGAACAGGATCATGTCAGAAACAGGAGCAGCAGTTGGTCAAGCATAACCTTTCTCTGACACTCCATAATGAAATGACTCGACGTGTATCTCAATTACACCTTGTGCCAGCTCCCCACATCCAGAGTTCCCTGGTTCTAGTAATCTGCAAACACAATGAACGAAAGTAGAAGACGGCTGAAAACAGAAAAAGCCCAGTTTGGTCACGACCAGATGCACCCCTCGCCTGGGTACAGATTATGTAACAAGACGAGAAAGCATTAAGAAAACAAACATTCCTGTCAATTTCGGCCTTCGCCCAAGGTTTCAATGAAAATTGAATCATTCCTCAGACGGAGCAGTTAGTCCTGGTGTTATGGAGTCTAAAACTGGACGGCAAAGGTTGTGTATGAGAGGGCAAACATTAAAAAGTGACCTGAGGGCCTATTTTTCACACAGAGCCGGGTGGAGAGGTGGAATTAACTTCCAGAGGAAGCATCAGAGGCGGGTACAATTACAATGTGACAATCTGGGATGCACGGCCGAACAGAAGTGTAGAACCTGTGTGGCAATTAGACGAGAAGGAAACTAATTAAGCAACTGAAAAGAAAACTTTGCGAAGCCAGAAATGGAAGGGTGTTCAGAGGAGGATTAAAACTGTTGTCTGAAATGTTTTGTCATGTTATCTGCGTTGTTTTACAGTAAATAATTCAGAGAATGTCTTCACTTCCTGATGGAAAATCGGATCAATTGGTAAGGTGGTATTTGTAATGCAGAAATGATGCTGGGAGATGATTGTTCATTTCCAGCGATGTTAAAGGGTTGCACTGATTTTACTGCAGTCTTCATGATTTTTTTTCCTTTCTCTCAGACAAATAACATCAAGGCCTGGCTAAACTTCCGGGAACAAAATATCCTCGCGTCCATGTGTCAGCTTTAATTGCACTACCAGCTGAAATGTGGAGTTTGGGGGAGAGTTTGAACAAACTGTCAATGAATTCGCAGGCTGACGTTTATGGAGATGGAAGACTGCATTTGTTTAAACCTTTATTCAAAAAGTTTGAGTCAGATTTTTATAAATTTGGAGGGCATTGGACATTCTGGCTGATAGGACAACACGAACACAAGGATGAAAGATTTGCATTGTTAAAAAAGGGAATAGAAAGTTGCATCACATGGTTCGTAACCTGTTTTCGAGATGGTGAGCTCAATGATACAAGTACAAAAAATTACGCAAAACCCACAGAAGGCAGGGAAGAAGCACAGACGCACTAAAATACATGACAAATCGTAAAGTTCTTTAATAGACCACGAGGGTGCGTTGTTTCAGCGGAATTTCGCTGCCTCAGCTCAGAACTGCAGAGGTCATGAAAAAGAGGAATTTGAACTTGTAATTAAGCGTAACAACAAAACGACGCAACCATATTTATTAATACAAATATAAATTTAGATGATGCAAAGTGGTGTTCTGACCATCAGAAACTAATTGTTAATGTCAATAACGTGACCTACGTGTTTCCCCATTTTCTCCAAACTGCCTCAGCGAATCATATTTCTACTTATTCTACATGAAGCCACTTTGATGGTGTCGGAATTTTGTATCGATCTGCCAATCAGCACACCCACCTACTTCCCTACCTATCAACCACCTCACCAGGCAGTTCAACTTGCAAGGCACAAGACATGCTTAGGTCTTGTTGTCACATGTCGAAGTCACAGCTGGTGAGGGGGCAGGGCTTGGAGAGAACAGGTATGCGTTCAAACAGATTGACTGTCAAGTCGTAAATTGAAGGAATACGAGATGGTAGTTCGAAGACGCTGAAATATATATTCCAAAGAGTGAGTGGAAATTTCAGTTAATTTGAGGAATTAGAGCATTATGAGTTCTTCAGACCATAAATGACGTAGATCAAAATGTCTCTGATGTGGAGTTACATTTTGATACTCAAGGAGCAGCTTTGGCTCCACGCACAGTATTGCTGCTGTCGCATTAATTGTATCGACTGCAAACAGAACAAAGAAGACGAGCAGAAATAATTAGGACAACACATTGCTTCACTTCACTGATAACTGGTCATTTCCAGGGATTTAGATCACTGTCAGAAGTACAAACATTCTGGCATCATCAAAAGGTAAGAGGAAAGAGAAAAGGCATATTGAGAATAAAGTGGATGAAAATATGCCAGCTATTTTTAACTTTGAGGATTTGAGCTCAGAGCAGACGTCCGTTGTCTCAGTTCACAGTTACGTCAGCTCTGACCAATAGGAATTAAACACTTGAGAGCATGATCTCTGAATCCAAGTACACAAAACAGAAAAATTCAACATAATAAATGTCTACTCATTCAGGGAAGAGCGGCATTCTCAATATCGAAGATTAATTATTAATTTTAAGACACATGAGACAATTTCCCCAATTCCCCAAAAAGAGCAGAGATCCCTCTTTCTCTGTCTGTCTGTCTCTCTATCCCCCTCTCCCCTCCCCACCTCTCTCTCTCTCCCCCTCTCCGCCCTCTCTCTCTCCCCTCTCTCTTTCACCTCCCGACCTCTCTCTCGTTCTCTCACTCTCTCATATTTGTCTATCTATCGAACTATTACATATCCGTCTCAATTCTCTCATTGGCGGTCTGACATGGAATTGGCCAGGGAGTAATCAGTTGCGGCAGTGACACCAACAGTTTTGCTCTTCAGATAAAGAAACAAGTAATCTGCTCAGTTCTCTGATGCTGCACTCCCTTCCCTAATGGACATGAGTCTCCGCCCAGTCTGCAGTTCTATGTGTTCTTGCGCAGACAGAACAGAAGAGGGAGTAAGATACAGTTCCTGAAGAAAATGCCATGTCAAGATTTTAAGTAGGATCATTTAGTTTACTTCCATCAGCGACATCCTTTCAGTGAATTCGAAGAAACCTGAGGCGATATATGTGTACTATCAGAAACATATTATTAGTGTTAATACACTTCAGATACACACTTCCCCAATACCAGAAATATATTTCTACATTATTTCAAGCTAACATAGATAATGTTGGAATTTTGCTTCTCTAGACCAGCTGCACACCTACCTACCTAGTAACATATCCACTTTCCAACGTACCAAACATCCAAACAGGCAGGTTCAACTTGCTTGTCACAAGACATGCTCAGATCTGCATGGACCATGTGAGCGCCGGAGCAGCTGAGAGAAAAGTTAAACGTTTCAACAGATTGACAGTGCGGTGGTAAAATGATGGAATGCAAGGTGAGAGTTTTGTGAAATGTTTCTGTCAACCGGCGAGAAGAAGATTAGATTTGAGGAAATTGTGTGTATTTGCGAACTCCGAGCAGATGGTCTTACAAATTATAAACATTGCAAATAAAAGTTCAACTTATAGGAAGTTTCAGTTTGAAGTCACCGATCAGTTTAGCTCCACGCTCAGGGTTCCTGCTATCCCATTGATGGGATCAAATTCACTTCACTTTGCTTCACTTAACTGATAACCAGTTCTTCCCAAGGAACTGAGCGCACTGATAGAAGTAAAAGAACAATTGCGTTATTTTGCAGGGAACAGGGAAGAAAACACACATACTAATGCTGAAGTACATAATAAAGCGCAGCCTATTTTTAACCATGAGAACATGCTCTTAGAGCGGAAGTCTTTTGTCTCAGTTCAGACCAGCTTCAGCTCTGACAAACAGGGACTTAACCCTGAAGAGTAAGAACTTGAAACTAAGCACAAAACAGAAATGTGCAACTCATTAAATTTGTTCAAATGTACTTGTCAGATAATTCACTATTTAAATGACAGGGACGAATTGGCATCAACTTCCCATTGGTTCATTTTAAGACACGTTCGAAACATTTCACCAATTTCTCCAAAACGAAGAGCTACAGAATCTTTTCCTCTTCTCTGCATGGTGCCCCATTACTCTCCACCACTGTGTTGATGCTTTCTCATTCATGGAGTCTGCAGCAACTGAAACAGACAAAAAGATACATAGACAGGCAGATAGATAGACAGATAAATTGTTATAGATACACAGAGATGCAGACGGATAGATAAGTAGATAGACTGATAGACTGACAGACAGAAAGATAGATAAATAGATAGATAGATGTATAGATAGATAGATATATAGATAGATATATTACTTATGATTATGTCCAGTGAAATGATTACTGTTCTGAGAACTGCAGTAGTTCTGAACTGTGAAAGCAAACCTTCGTTTTGAACTACTTACTCTCATGTCTATTAATAAGTTTGCATTTTTGATGTTTGTACTTATTCGTTCTGGTATTCGTGTCTTAATTCCCTGTCGATGAAACAGGGATTCCTGTGGTTGTGGCGTGAATTGAGCACCCGGAAATGTACCTGAAATCGGTCAAATGAGACAATATTTCTTTCTATTCATTTAGATTCCACAATTTTCTGCAGTTTGCTCCATTAATGAGACGTGGTCAACCTCGTGGGTGGAGATCAACGGCGGAAAAATGTGGGGCAATAGGGAATATCCTATCAGTACCTATTTGGGTAAAATTGTTGGAATATGTATCTTAAGTGTCTTAAAATTGAGAATGTGTAAAACTTGCTGGCATGGCCCTCTGCCTCAAATTTAGTGACTTAACTAATACCTACATGTACGTTTCTGTGCTTGGTTGTTTGCACTTTACCCTCAAGGTTTAAGTTCCTACTTATCCGCGCTGAAGCAGCTCTGAGCTGAGGCAACAAACCTCCTCGCTTAGAGCATCTTCTCATGGTTTAAATACACTTCGTATTTCTCACATTCTTCAGTATCAATGTGTGTCTTCTCTTCCCTGTTGTCTACAGATGAATCAACAGCTCTCGTTCTCATTTCAGTGAACTCAGTACCTGTGGAAGTAGCATTTACTTGCCAAGTGAAGCAGTATAATGAGCTAATTATTTACAATCCAGTTCCATGTTCAGAAATATACATTGCAACATTGGATATTGGTTTGCCCGGAAAACAAATGTTTTCCATGAAATTTTCATAATTATTCCGAATATAATACATGGCAAAGGAATTCATGGATTATGAAGGACGTGGATTACTTGCTCAGAATACTGTCCAAGTGAGCAATGAAGGGCTTGCTTCAGACACACTTTGGTCCAATGACAAAAGTCCTGATTGATGTGCTGCTCGATCAAATGTCCAAAGCGATCACAATATACTGCAGGTTTGTGTTAATACCGTGAGTTATTCAGTTACATGTAAAACCAGGGACTGAAATGAGAACGAAGGCTGATAGAATGCCATAGATTGTATAAGCTGACATGGGAACATGATGAGGCGCTGAGAGGGGAATCAGGAGGGAGAGAAACAAAGCTGGAAGTCAACGTTGGATATTCACTAATTAATAAATGTCGAAGAACACTAACGCAGGCAGCTTGGTATGTCAGAGTATAAATAAAATAGAATAAACAGGTGCATGTTACATATATAATATGCATGTCCGGTCCGGAAAACTGATGAAACATGTGAACGTGAAGACATTTGCGTTCGAAGAGAGAGGTCACTCAACAACTTGAGACTGATCGGCCATTTTATAAGATTCTGGCTGCTCACTCCATCAACTCGACAATCATGAACATGTTATTTTTGGTCCCATCAACTATACATTTGTTAAGGACTTTGAATAATTGATGGCTAAACACTTCCTGCAGTCTGAAAATCGGACATGGGCCTGTATGTTGCAACACTTCAGTTTTCTTCTCTTATTTCTCAGTTATATACTCCACTCGTCACATTAGAGAACTCGAAGAGCATGATTGATCTTGCACAGATCCCTGATCACTCTGCCCAAACCTTCAGGCACAGTAAGTGTCCATTTTATGCCCTTGGAAATATGCTCAGGATTGGCAAAAGGAGGTGTCCTGTTGCAGTTCCCATTCGATTTGTGCCCGTTGACACAAATCGGTCTGCTCCTATCCTCAGAATCTGATTTGCTGTGTCGGTGTTCGGTCATGGAATGAATGGGGGGCTCACGCGGGTGATGTGACTGGAAAACTTGTGTTAAAGAGCTGAGTGAAGAACAGAATTGTCAGCTGCCGCACTGTGTTTCATGAAGGACAGTTGTCTCCGCCCACCTCTATCTTAGTGTCATATTCACCAGCAGAAAGCAGAACAAGTGGACTGAGTTTCTCAGGACGCAATGCTGCCTGAATATTTTCAGTAGGTTAGTTTAGGTCTGGGAATTTTACAAGCGCCCGCCCACGACGACAAGGAAGAAGCTTAACTTGAAGTGGAACGAAGAACAAACATGAAGAAAATATAAAAGAAAACCGATTACATCTGATTCCAAAGTTCAAACAGATCTGTCAACAGGAAAAGCAACTGTTTTGAGTGGGAGGAGCTAATTAAAAGAAAGCAGTAATTTGATCTCAATTGAAAGAACTATCTGAGATGAAATAACCAGAAGTATTATATTCACAGTCCGTCTTAATCATTTCTTGTCACACCCAGTATTTCTCCAGCTGTTAAATATAAAGAAATGCCGAAACAGGGAGTACCCTTGTCCCGCCCTCCTATCCAACGTCCAACTGCAGTTGATGACCATGTCTGTGTTCTGATATTTACTTCCTCAAAGCAATTAACTGCTGTGTGACAGCAAGGCGCATGTTCCATGACTTTTCACAGGGATATTGGGGGTGAGCGAGAGGGAGGAGGGGGAGAGAGGGGGAGAGAGAGGGAGAGAGAGATTGACAGAGACGGAGAGTGAGTGACAGCGAGAGAGAGAGGGAGAATGAGAGAGAGAGAGAGAGAGGGAGAGAGAACGTGAGGGAGGAAGGGACGGGGACAAAGAGAGAGAGAGATGGAGAGAGAGCTTCAGCGAAGAAGGAACGGAACAGTGAGATAGAGAAGAGAGAGAGAGCGAGAGAGGAGCGGGCGGATATGGAGCATGAAGCAAGTTACCGTTGTTTCTTAAGTCTTGAGATGTGATGAAAAGCAGCAAAGGTGAATTTCGCAATGCGCAAAACCGTCATGGTAGGGACATCTGCAGCTTGCAGGCTGCATCTTTTTCTTCTGACATGGGGCTCCGTTATAGGAATGCCTCTGCTTCTAAAACAGGAAGCAAAATTGTTGTTGCGAAGGTGACCTTAATGACAAGAATTGTGTCTGTAAACCTTTTGGGTGAAACGTGGAAATAACGAACGTAAATGGCAAATGTTTCACTGTCTTTTCCAAAGAACTCCAATCTCCGCCCACCCTGCAGATTTATCTCAGTGATGTGCTCAACGGCAGCAGAGAAAATGAGGAAGTGCTCTCAAAAGACATTCCCATCTCTCAGTATTGCCTGAAGTTTATCAGCAGGAGATTTTCGTTCTGCAGGCTTTATGTATGCCCGTCCTCGTGTATCATGATATTCGGTTTAAATGGAAAAGCGGTCAGTAAATAAGAAAGTAAAGAAAATATAAGTGGCGATTGACTACTTCTCAAAGAACGTTAAAGCAGCTGGGTGTCACAACGGAATGGTGCGGTTTCAACAGAGAGAAACGTTAATTTAGAGGAAGTTCTCCCCACAAGGCATGAATGCAAACCGAACAAAACAGCTAAAAATAGAGCTAAGATCTCCACCAACTGTGCGAAACATTTTCTCTCTTTGGTATTGTGTGCTGTGTGAGCTCAATAGGTGCACATTTGCTGCATCAAAATTCACTGGACAATACATTGTGTGGAGAATTTTAACAGTGCATTTGTGAACCAAGAAAATGACTATTGATTTTGATTTCGCCATATAAGATTCCTCAGCAATTTAAGCTGTTGTGAAAAGCAGTAATTTCCATTCAGATCAGCAACTTAAAGAAAGGGCAAAAATCAGCACATGCATGACCAGCGGCAGCTATCACGAAAGTAACTAAATCTTTCAATATTGCAGAATATCTGCAGACATCTTCACAATATCCCGCAACAAAGCAGCAGATGACGGTTTCATAAATTGTATATTTCGATCACTGAAAAATCTATTGTTTGCCTCTTTGCGCTGAATTATTATCGATCACACGGAGCATTTAGCCTCACTCATGCTGACGACTGCGGTCAGTTGCATGAACTGAACAAATCATTTTGAATATAAAATTGTTTCACCACTCACCAAATAGCAGAAACAAAGCGGCGGTATTCATGGTCTACTGCTTGCTGCTTGGACACATCATTGGTCTGTGGGGAAGAGCAACTGAGACTTTGTTGGTCCCAGGCTGTTTTAAGAGAATGATTGCGAAAGGGGAGCGTAAGATGTCACTTGACTCTGCTACACATGCTACATTACTGAGGTTATTATAAGATGAAATGGAATAGGTTCAGCCGCTGTGCGCTTCAGCAGGTGAATCTTTGAACACTGTAAAGGATTACCAAAGAAGGAGATTGAAAAAGTCTGGAAACACTTCACAACGCTGTCAATAGTTACTGATCTGTTCCGGACGAGGTTACTATTGGTGAATGTCCTTTTAAGATAGAGCGTAGTGCAATGTGTGTGTGTGTGTGTGTGTGTGTGTGTGTGTGTTGGCGTGGTAACGACAACAGAATATAAAGGACGTAATAACGTTTATGAAGCAGTCAGTCCGAGTCAGTCAGAGAAGTTTGAGAGAGAGAGAGAGAGAGAGAGAGAGAGAGAGAGAGAGAGAGAGAGAGAGGGAGAGCAGCCTGCTAGTCTATGTTGGATTCGGATTTCGTAATTACTCTCCATTCTCTCTCGACATCTACGTCTTATCTTCAGTCAATGGTGGTTGTTGAAGGAGAAGCCTTTGCTCACGTTTCACCTCAAGGTTGCTGAACTGAACTTTGAAAACTATTCCTGGACTTGGAGTTTGGGAGTTTACCACACACACACTACGAGTTTAGTTTTTGGGGTTAATGTTTAAGATTTAACATCTTTACTTCTAACATTCTAACATTTTTACTTTTATTTTTCTTATTATCGTAAGTAGTGATTAATAAAGTAGTTTTTAACACTTATACATGACTCGGTGTGTTTCTTTTGTTGCTGGTTCGTAACAGATCCATTGTCTCTGAGACATGTCATGTTGAGGAACTGCAGAGCTGGGAAACATTCCGTTTTGTGCATTGTAGGCACTGAGTTTTACAGGAAAACTTTCAAGATCAATGTCCTGCACTAGAAGACATTTTAGCGACAGTGTGCTATGCAATCCTCAGGAAAGGCCTCAATGCTTTATTAGTAATTAGTCTGCCTCGAAAATAAATTAATCACTTCACTTCATGAGTGTAATGTTTTTAACTATCAAAAAGTCATCCTTCACAGAGAGATTCTGGCAACAGAGCTGAGGACATCCAGACGTCGCCGATGTTTTTGCATGGAGAGAACTTTTCATTGATTTAATAAAAATATAAAATTAAATAACGTTGATGTTTGAAAGACGGAAGTCCGATCTGATGCTGTTGGTTTGAAAACTGATCTGTAAATCCTTCAGTTCTCGTGCAATTTATACCATAGAACATCGAATATAGAGCTCAGATCAGAGAACAAAGATATTGGTCCCCAGTCCAGTTCGGGTGCAAATCGTCCCTCCTGTGCTGATCACCCCTGCCCCAGAATACGTCCCAATTATCCAAAAACCGGAATCCCTGCTCGCTGCGCCAGCCCCTCAACCAGATGTAGGTCTGGCTTGTGCTTCCATTTATTCTCTCATTAACACCTGGCAATGGGAGTAATCCAGACATAACGGCCCTTCAGTTCCTGCTCGTTCACCTCTTCCCTCACTCCCTCTCCTCAATCTGCAGGACATTCGTTTTCCAACCCATGTCGTTGTTAGCCATATGCAAACGACCTCTGGCTGCTCAGACTTGCCCTTCAGAATGTTCTGCAGACGCTCAGGGACATCCTTGATCCTGGCACCCAGGAGGCAACATGTCATACTGACGTCTTTTTGCGGGCACAGAATCTCCTGCTTGTTGCCCGAAAGGTCGAGTTTCCTGTCACTATCTCTTTGTCTGATTCCACCCTTCCCGGTTGAACATTCGAGCTGGTCGCTGTGCTACACAGCTGGAAGCTGATGCAAGGCACTGAAAGATTATCCCTCCAGAAGAATCTAAACAGCTCTGCCTGTTACCGAGGGGAATGGCCACAGGGGAAACCTACACTCACTGCAAACTGTCTTTACCTCTCCCTGGTGGTTATCCAGGTAGATGCGGCCTGAATCACAGCTGACAACTCTTACCAAGGATAATCTTAGCATACAGATGGTCCTGAGTGCGTCTAAGCCCAGCTCCAGTTCGTCGACACAGTGGTTCAGGATCTCCAATTTAGCGCCCCTCCCAGATCTGCATTCACAACGGAACCTAGAGGGTTCCCTGATCTCCCACATCCTGCAGGAGCTCAACACCACTGTCCGGACTGCCACCCAGCCTTCTTTTTATTGGCTGTTGCAAGTCTTAATTAGCCAATCAGAAATACTTTCCCGGCCGTGTTCCAATAAAAAATACTGGGCTTTCCCCACTGCTGCTCCTCTCTGCTCAGTTTCCTGGCTGGAAACTAACCGCAGAGAGAAGAACATCTCCCTACCTGGCTGTTGGCTAATAGTTTCAAGAATGTTGGGGAATTGCTTATGAGAAACAATGCGAGTGCAGATATGTTTCAATGTGTAGGAATCTGGAAATGTTGGAGGTGTAAGCTGAGCTCTGCGCAGCTCCAGCACGGTATATGTGAGGCACTTACATCTCCAACCTCTGTGCTGATGAAAAATATCACCCTTCAGCCTTCAAAGTAAAGCGCAATATCGGTAGATATTTCATTTCAAGGTGACCTGTAGTTGTCCAGGATGCACACGAACTCTCATGATTTGAAGAATGCGTGCGTTGTCTGTTACAAACTTTGAAGAGAATACATATATGCGGCTTGGAAGATGTGTTTGTATTGCATCCTTGATCTGGCAGGAAGAGAAAATTGCATTAGCATATAGGGCCAGTAGGCGGCGCCTGCAAGGCAGAAACCTGTAAACAACGAAAGATTGGGAAATAATGCTGGACAGGAGTTGCTGAAATATTCAGCCATTTTCTAAATCAGCGTGGGTGTATTGAACGATGTTAATATGCAGTTAATCAGCATGCAAAATCACAGCAGACTGAGGGTGGTGGTCACAGAGAAAGACGTGACAGTGAAATTAAACGACGTAAGCATCAGGGGTAGTTTATCAACATTTATTTCATGAAACCGACAAGTCCACTGTGATGGAAAGAATACTTGGATACATACCATCTGGCCCGGAAGAGGATATGGGGAAAGGCTAACACCTCATTTGGATCCAAACTTTTAATCAAGCAGCTGATTGTTTGGGGGAGAAAACTATGAAAATGCAAGGAAGCTGACGTGTTTGCTTCCAGAAATTCGAAAAGCAGCAGTGGTTTTGTGAAAAGAATAAACATGAGACACCGTCACAAGTCCCTGCATAAATATTATAAATGTGGTCAAGTCCTCATGCATTGAATTAAATAAAACACGAAGATGACAGCTGCACTGAGGTCATAAAAGTCGTAATGCCTGAAAACGGTCAGAGATCTTGGTCTGCGGGAGAAGTTACCCGTCCTAGAACTCGCGTATCAAATGATTCACAGTTTGAAACTGACAGAGCATATTTGGGCCGAATTATGAATTCCAGAAGACATTACTTTCCTGATTATTTTAATTGAATGCATTTTTTAAATTCACTAATTGCTTTAGTCGTATTATTTATTAAACTGCTTATTTTAAATGAAGACATTACTTTCCTGGCATTCAACAGCAGAACAAGAAACAGGCATTCAAAGAGATCGGAATGGATGAAACGAGATGGAGAAGGGGAGGTCCAGATCCGTTGTGGAACACAGACCCAGGAGTGGACCAGCAGAGTGAATGCGGATTACATCAATGCTATGCAATGAAAAGCAGAAAGATAATTCCTGATGAGAGAAGCAATGAAGCAAACACAAAGTTGTGTTCGAGGATACGAAGCGGCAGTTATTTTAAGATTGTTCCAATCTGAGCTCACTTTCCTAATTGCAGCAGTGCAGGATATTTCTTTTCTTTTCCCCCTCTCCTCAGGAGGCGTGGACATCACCGGCAATGTCCATATTTACTTTGCAACCCCTATTACCCTCTACTGAACGGGTACCCCAGTTAAAAATAGAATGCATAACATTGCAGATTTCATTTCAATGAAAGGGAAGTTTTACGATACATGTGACTGGTCCTCGGGACTTTTGAAGGAACAGGACGGAATAACCCTATTCCTAACCCGTAAACATCCAGATGTAATACAGAGGGAAGCACACATACTGCTACTGAAAAGGATCGATTTCACATTACAGATGAAGCTGTGAGACTGAACGATTTTCTGTGCATTGGACTGGTGGCCAGCAGGTGGAGCCACCGACTAGAAAGAGGGACAGTTGATAAAAACTGGAAGCAGTGTCCCACAGGAACCATCGAGGGGTCCGATATTGTTTCAAAATCAGAGAACCTCCCTTTCAATATTTAGTAACTTCTTGTCTGCAACTGCTACGGCGTGGTCGCCATTCATGTCTCTGGATCAACAGTTTGGAGCTCAGTCCAGCAATGGTCCAGAGCAGTTTATTTCTTGTTTGAACCTTGCTATTCCCAGTGGACTGTGCAGCGGTACTCCAGGCCGTTTCAAAAAGAAAGACAAAGATAGCCAATTCAGAAAACAAAATAGATGATAAAAGTATCTGTTTGGGAGATGGGAATAAGGTTTTACTATATTTATTTGCAGTCTGGTCTGTTCTGTCTCAATATCTCTTTAATGTTGTCTTTTACCAGTACGTTTTAAAGGAGAACCAGATATATCGGGGGAAAAGAAAATATTCAAGACGATCAGAAGTATTAGGGCAGTTCGATTAACGTAACTGTTCAGGAAAACACTCATCGTCTAAACTGCATTGTACTATTTTACGAAATCCATGATAGTGTTGCTGAACCTGTTTGAGATCAGCTGTGATGAAGTCAATGCCTTTGCTTCACTTGCTCGAGTTAGAAAACTGACAGACTCAGACAAACGATGCCAATACTTGAAGGGTGTCGAAGAATTTCAAGAAACGTCAGGCGGGTGCTTGAAAACGCAACTTTAAAGAATATTGTTGAAATACTGATATGAAAGAGCGAGTGAAACTGTGTTTGAGCTTGGGTGATATTGACCATCATTGATGGCCTCGGTGCGGGATTGTGAAACAAACGAATCATCAGATGTGATTGTGCCATCGCCAATTAACTGGACTCTGACAACTTGCACTCGTTTTGCAATCATACTCTATTTAACTTGTACACACGGCGTGGAGTCCTGCCCCTGTCACCGAACTATTCCAAAGATAAAACAAAGGGTTGGCTTTTAAGAAGATGTTGACCAACTGAATCTTTGGTTATCTTAGAATCCTTTATTTGCATACATAAAATAGCAATCACTTCCCCGCAAGTTATGGAAGCAAACATCACACCGTCTGTAGAAAGCTGTAGATGAAAAGAGGCTGGCTTCTACAACAGGATAACGATCCCAAAGACACTTCAAAATCCACAATGGACTACCTCAAGAAGCAGAAGCTGAAGGTTTTGACATGGACCGCACAGTCTCCCGACCTGAAAATTATCGAAAATCTGTGGATAGACATCAAAAAGGCAGTGCATGCAAGACGGCCCAAGAATCTCACAGAACTGGAAGCCTTTTGCAAGGACCAAAGGGCAAAAATCCCCCAAACAAGAATTGGAAGACTCTTAGCTGCTACAGAGAGCGTTCACAAGCTGTGATACTTGCAAAGGGGGTGTTACTAAGTACTGATCATGCAGGGTGCGCAAACGTTTGCTTCGGGTCCTTTTCCTTTCTTGTTATTTCGAAACAGTAAAGATGGAAATAAAAACGTAATCTTGCTTAAAATATTAAAGAAATGTGTCATCTTTAACTGTATGCCGTTTCTAAATCTGGTCATCTTTTACTCGCTTAGCTATTCACCGGAACAGAAATTTTGACCAGGAGTGCGCAAACCTTTGCATTCCACTGAACTGATTTTAACACGCTGCTAACTCAACCAATTAGGAAGACATACAGAATGTTGCAAAGCATATGTGCCAATATGCAAATCCATGTAATTATATCTTGCTGCAATTATGCGAGACCATTGAGAATTAACATTGGGTCCTGTCTCTCCCGGGAGGGAGGGGAAGAACTTGAGATGGATGGACCGCAGAAAGTTGACAGGATTGATTTCTGGTGTTGGATTATTTTGTGATAAAATATTCTGCTGAATGCAGGTGATCACTTTGCAAATTGCAAAATGCCGAAGAGTCTTCGCAAGTTAGTTGAAGGACTTTATTTCCAACGAATCTAGAAACAAGGATGATAGTCCCCGAAGGAGTTGGTCAATCATTTTGGACTGACCTGGACGAAAATTCCAACCAAAGTAGTATTTGGATTTTGAGCACCAAATATTTAGTATTCTACACCCAACAAGGCAGCTGAGGTGTAGTTGATGAGTATGTAAGGATCGATGTATGCATGTCTGTTGATATAATCCAGGGATAATGGAATTTTGCAAAAATGATGCGCTCAGGGGAACATCGGCCTTGATCTTATTGAATGGTCGAGCGTCCTCTGCGGCCTGTTTGTTTTCCTGCTCATTCTATTCTTTAATTTACTTTCATACTTTGGGATCTGAGATCAAGCTTTGCCACTTAGCTACGTGGAAGGGATCAGGATGCACGAGAATATGCTGTTGGAATGTCTGATCATCGTTGATATTGTGATTGGTGCGGCAGTTCCATTAGCCTACTCTGACGGATTGGTCTTGGTGTTGTGTGCGAAGCCCAACTTCAAGAAACGGACAGGGAATTTGCTCAGTTCACCTGGTTCAGAGCCTTTTGCAAGCACCAGATGTCGCTGCATAATGTGGAACATGGGAAAACCCTCAGGAACGTTTGCTTGTTCGGCACAGAGTATGCTGGTGTTGAGAACACATTGGATGTCTCAAAGACCTTGAAAATCTTTACGGTCTCACCACTGAATAAATCCCATCATCCTCATCGTCGACTTCAAAGGTTTCTTGCTGGACCTGATATGAAGGGTTTAATTGGTTAGTGAGTCATTTGAATATCTCTCGATCTGTTAACCGCTGAGGAGAATCGCTAAGGTTCCACTAATTAACGAGAACCAAATTGAAACGAATAGCAATTGCCTGAAGCCCAGAGAATGAATAATTCCTTCGTGAATCAGCTGTGACGCCTGTCATTTATGTTTCCTATAGGTGGCACAATCTCACACATCACTGCGTAATATTCGTGCTTGCAAAAGCTTCCCGTGGCCTGCTTTCCTGCCAACTGGCTCGATTCTGTAATTTATTACAATAGATTGGGAGCTGAGATAAAGCTTTGACACTGAGCTTGGTGGAAGGGATCAGGCTGTACGGGAATATGTTATTGGAATGCATGATCATCCATGATATTTTGAATGCTGGTGCTGTTCGAGGGGTCTACTCCTGTTCCCATTTTGCATATCCTCTGTTAAGCAACAACTAAGATTGCAGTTCCCCCAGGCTATCATTGAATCGAAGTCGACGTCAGGGCGCCTAATGTTAGGGCGGATATGTTGGCCTTCGCACTGGGTGTGAAACCAAACTTCAAGAGGGACATAGAAAAACTGTTCAGTTTACTTGGTTCCGAGTTCTTTGCAAGCACGCAATGTCGCTGCAGAATATTGAACACGGAGAAATCCGCAGGGACATTGGTTTGTTCGGCATAGTGCATGCTGGTTTTGTGGACATACTGGATACATCGAAGACCCAGAAAATCTTTACAGCTTCACCACTGAATAGACCATTCTATCCCGATCGTGAACCTGAAAGGCCCCTATCCCGGATGTGGATGGTTTAATTGGTTACTGAGTGATTTGAACATTTCTCAGTCTGTTCACAGCCGAGCACAATATCGAAGGTTCCCCTGATTAACGAGAGCCAAATTAGAACTCAGATCAATTCCCTGTGTCACAGAGAATGTATAATTCTCTCATGGATCAGCTGTTATGCCTATCGCTTATATTTCCTATAGGTGGCACTACCTCTGACGTCACACCACAAGAATCGTTACAGCGTCACTTGTTCAATCTGTGATCACAAAAATGTCTCCCACTGAATAGGGCTCGCTCTTCTCTCTTTGCATTTAACAGACTGAATAATAAACAAACTGTGTATTTCTCCTGAATTCTTGCCATGTCTGTTGGCCACCCGAGAGCTGACAGTCTATGTTTATTTATTCTCTGGGAGCAGACATCTTAGATATAAATTGCAATGAAAGCATCATTTTAAACGTACATTTCGTCTCTTCGGTTGATGTTTCATCTTGTGATCAGCACCTGCAAGACACAAGCAGAGGATTTCATTGTTTCAACATTTCCCAGACGATGGTTTGACCCTCCACCAGACAGGTTCTATTTCTCCCTCATGTTCAGTATTTGGGATCAATGACAGAATTCGCGTATTTCCATGTTTTCATCCGGATAGAACGAAGATATTTCGGCCCATCCACTTAATTCTGCTCCACAGAGTCATCCTATTCCGCTTCTCATTTCCACTGTGACCTCAGGTTTCCAATTTGGCAACACATCCCCTCCTCAACTCCGCACATTCTACCGTGCACCTGCAGACGCTAGGCCGTCACAGTGCGTAAACAACGCCTCAACCGGCACCTCGATGGGATGTGGGAGGGAACCCGAACCCTGGAGAAACCCAGGCAGCCACAAGGACAACCTGCAAAGTCCACACAAACAACATGAGGATAGAACCCGTCTGTGAAGCCCTGAAGTTGTGCGCTGACCACTATGTCACCGTGACGGAACAACTTGCTCACTTGGCTTGATGAAAGTCACTGCTCCCCGGTCCAGACCAGACACACTTCAGGTGAAGAATCTATGTAAACTTGCTACGACCTGCCTGATGATCTGCGAATGCTCACATTGGTATCGCCAATAAAACCCCATATCCGCATTGAATAACCAATCCTACGATAACATTTGCTCAGCTTCATGCCACCTCCATTCCACATTCATTCAAAAACCAAAGAACTGGTCATTGACTTCAGGAAACGTGGAGGTGCTCACGCTCCTGTTTACTTCAAATGATGGTGAGGTCGAAGGCGTTGAAAGTTTCATATTCCGAGGTGTAGACATCACCAATCGCCTGTTCATGTACAAAGCATGTAGACAACATCGCCAAGAAATCCGACCAGTGCCTCTACATCCACAGGAGTCTAAAGAAATTCGACCTGTCCCCTTTGACCGTCACTACCTTTTATTGATGCATCACAAGAAGCATCCTATCCGGATGCATCACGCCTTGGTACGGCAACTGCTCTGCCCGGGACCGCAGGAAACAGCAGAGAGTTGTCAGAGCAGTTCAGCACATCACGGAAACCAGCCTCCCCTCCATGGATTCTGTCTGCACTTGCCTCTACCTCGGTAAACAAACAAGATATTCAAATACCCGACCCACCAAGGACATTCCATCTTCTCTCCCTCCCGTCGGGCAGACTATACACAAGCCTGGAAGCATGTAACAGCAGGGTTAAGGATAGCTTCTATTCCGCTGTTATGTGACTATTGCACGGAACTCTTTTACCTGAAGATATACTCTTGAGCTCACAATCTACCTCGTCATTGCCTTACCCCTTATGGGCTGCCTGCACTTGCACCTTCTCTTTAACTGTGACACAACATTCTGCGTTCTGTAACTGTTATTCATTTGCTCGAAGTCGATGTACTGATCTGATGAACTGATCTGCGTGGAAGGAACGCAAGGCAAAGCTTTTTTTCCCACTGTACCTCGGTACACGTGAGAATAATAAACTCATTTCCCAATATTTGTCCGAATTTAATCATCGACCTTCTGACTGCTTGCATTTCCTCCCGGTGCTTTGGTTTCGAGCCATTTGAAACTGAAGCAGCAGCAATGTGCGCAGGAGATGACAAGAAGTCAACAAAGGTGGAAACTGGCGGGAGCAGTTAAAGACGGGCGGGTATCGTTGACCAGACGCTGAATATTGAACGAGCGCACGAAGAATATCCACAGGCCAAAGGACAGTTATTCCGAAAGTCACTGGTTTTCTGGCGCTGGGAATTATGACGGGAAGACATGGAAAAGAAGGAGTTGAGGCAGCGAACAACAAAGGTAAAAAGAGTGAAGGAATCGATGAGAAGATTCTCATAAAGGAAAGCTGCAGAAATTCCTGGCATTTGGCACTCACTTAGTCAAAGTATTGACACTGCATTTGATGGATTTGGTCAACTTAATGGATACAGGGCAGTGAGTTAAAGCAGAGGTTGAGCTCTGAGACGGTTTTCCAAAATGAGTGGCTGCGGAGCCGGGTGTAGATAAGTCAGAAAAGAGGCAGATAGGGTTGAGATTATTTTCGGTTTGTATCAAGCGCTTCTTCCGGTTGAGTAAGCGCACACCTTTCACGATATATTTCCACAATGTTGGGAACAAATGGAAGACAGACGTTAACTCTTCGACTTTGTTGATTAGTCCCTGCTAAATTACATTGCCCAAGGCGGTTCTTGGTGTTTTTTCCTGGCAGGGAAAAGAGTCCTTTCGGCTCATCGAGTCCGTGCTATTGTTAAGCTCTCATTAATGCCAATCCTGATTTACTCTCCCCACGTCCCAATCTACTTTTATCTATTTTCTGTCAGACATCGACACACGATTGATAATTTATCCCGATCAATTAAGCCAGTGTGTATGTCTGTGGAATGTGGGGGCAATCCAGCCCACCCGGTAGAAACTCACGTGGTCCCGAGAAGAACGTGTGCCCTCCACGCAAATAGTAGCCGAAGTCAGAAGCGAACAAGAGGAGCCGAGAGACAGCATTCTACTAGCTGCGTCACTGTTCCTTTTTTGGACTGTCTTCCACCATTTTACAGGATTATATTTTAAGACATTATGATTGATGGAAGGAACTTGCCGATTTAAAGTCAATGCTTCTGATTAACGCTGCAAAATTACCGCTGTGGTGTGCGCGGGAGAATGGGAAGCTACCGTTCCTTTATCATCCTAAATAACAGCAAATTCTTCTTCAATATCAACCTCCTGTACTTCTTCTCTTCATATACAATGTATGAACAATTTTTGCCTGAAATAAAGTGCGCATTCCAGGTACGCAGTTAGAAAGAAAGGCGTACAATAAGTGTGCTATCAGTTACGTTATGTGGGGGTTCCCCACGCAAGGATTAACTTACTTTTTAAACCGCAGTAGAGTCCCGAGGCAGCAAGCATTAGGATCAGGTTCACGACAGCTAAAGCTGGAATCCACGTGTATTCAGCTGAACATGGAGAAATCGGACAAAATATTGCCAAATTAAAGGTTTCATTCAGATGCCTGTTGCAAGAATGGAGAGATAGAGAAACGGGGAGACGGGGGAGACGGGGGAGACGGGGGAGAGAGGGAGAGATGGAGAGATGGAGAGATGGAGAGATGGAGAGATGGAGGGAGAAATGGAGGAATGGAGATAGATAGATCTTTAGAGTTTGTTACAGCTAAGGTTTCAAGTTGAGTAACATAGAAAATACGCCTGTCACATCGGAGAAAAGCCAATATATAATTCTGTATTGTTTGATACATTCAGCAACGTGGTATTACATAATATCTCATCGCATTTGTAGTTTATAATCGTTTTATGGTTTTATTTGCGATGTTTTAAACGCGTTTAATCGCCTTTTTAACATATTTTTCTGTCGTAATGTTTTGTCAGGTTGAACTGCATTTGACACCTGGAATGGTTCAGGACGGACCAGGAGAATGTTTGGAGGACAAACTGCTCCTCCAGGACCTTTCTCCTCGGCGCAGTCCTAACTGTTCGATATTTATTTTGAGACACTTGTGTAATGGGGAATAATCTCCCTTATCCAACCTGTCAAGATTCGGAAGTAGTTTCTGCGTTTTAAAGAAAGCATCTTTCACTGTTCCAAACTGTATACAGTACAGAGCTAGTCGCTTAATGTCGGCTCATTAGGCAGAGATCCAAGCGGGGAATTGATCTGGTGAACCATCGGTGCACTCGCTATATCGCCTCTATTAACCCATTGAGAGCAGAGAAAGCTTCAGGTTGAAGGGTCACCAGCCTGAAAAGTTCACCGTTTTATTCTTTCCATGCATTCTTTCCGACCTGCTCTGAGCTGCTTTCATTTTCTGCTTTCATATCAGAATTACTTCAGATTCTTCAAAAAACCTATGCCGGTGGTGTTCACTGACGCTCGCCATGAAACAGAGGAGTTCACCGTCTGCGAAAGCAGTTGTTGACTTCCAAGAGATTCTCAGATAGCCACATGGATGATAGATAAAAGGAGGGCTATGTGGGAGGGAAGGGTTATATATTTGTGGGATTAAATGCCGGTACCACATCGTGGGCCGAAGGGCCTGTACTGTGCTGCATTGTTCTATGTTATATGTTAAATAAAACATCTACGTAAGTGTTTGCTGCAGGCAAAATGACATATGATGTAATATGAAACGTCAAGGTGTTATCAAAAGTTACAAATTGTCTCACCCTGTTTTGAACCTTATATCTTGACTCACATCAATTTAGCCCTTAACTGTAAAACTGTTTTCTCTCTCTCTCTCTATCTCTCTCTCTCTTTCGCTCTCGCTCGCTCTCCCTGTTCTTTATGTCCCTTTACTTCTAACTGTAAAAAACATACGGACATGTGACATTTAAATAACACAAGAAGCATCCGGGCGAAACTCCTGCGCAGACACAATGAATATTTCAGGATTTCCTTATCATCCTACAACCTCTGGGAGAATCACAGCACTTCTGAGAATCCTGGCCTCAGTCTCCAAATCATTCATTCACTTTGCTTAATCAATATGCGCTCTGGCTTTAGACTTATCTCTTTTGGTGAAATGTTTTTATTTTCACATTGGTGAAAACCAGTCCAGTCCCTGCACCATCCTCGTAAATTTATGTTTATATTCTCCATTTCCTATGACCGGGCGACCAGAACTGTACGCATTCCTCCATGTTCGGTCTGAACAAGGATTTGCACAAATGTAACATGACGTCTCAACTCCTGTATTCGATATTGTGACCGATGAAGGTCAGCGTGCCAAACGTCTTCTTCAACACCCTGCCTACCTGTGTCGCGACTCTCCTGGAACTATCTACCAGTACCCCTGGGTCTCTCTGTTCTGCAGCACTCCCCGACCCTACCACCTACCCTGGTTGGTCTTACAAAATGCAACAGTTCGCATTAGTCACAATTAAACTCCGCCTGCCATTCCTCGGCCGAGTTGATCACGATCCCGTTGTAACCCGAGATAACTGTCTTCACTCTCCACGATACCACACATTTTACTGTCATCCGCCTGTTACTAACCATTCAGCCTGCATTCCCATCCAAATCATTAACAGAAATGACGAACAGCAGCAGACCCAGCACAGATGCGCTGGTCACAGGCTTCCAGTCTTAAAGAAAACAAGCCACGACACAACACTGTGTCTCCTTGCATCAGCCCAATTTTGTATCTGATTAACCAGCTCTCCCTGGGTCCCACCACTATGCAGACGATGTCTGTAGCACTTCCCTTACTTATCATCTCAATAACTTCTTCAAAAAACTGAAGCAAATTCGTGAGCCACGATTTCCCACTCAGGAAGCAATTCCGACTCTCCTTAAGTTGTCCTTGACTTTCCAAAGATAGGAAGATCCTCTCTCTCAGAAAACCCCAATAACCCACCCATCACTCTCTTTAGGCTCACCGCCCTGTAATCGCATGGCTTATCCTTGCAGCATCTCTTGAATAAAAGCACAGCGTTAGCCACCCACGAGGCTACTAGAACCTCACTGGTGGCTACAGATGATGCAAATAACTTCGCAAGGGGCTCTGCATTTTCTCCCTCGCATCCCACAATGTCGCAGCATACGGTTGATCAAGTCACGGTGATTTATCTACCTCCAGCACCTGTCCTGCTGTAAGGCGCACGCTATTCAGGACACCACTGTTAACTTTCCTGAGTTCCCTCGCATCCGTGTGTTTCTCCGCAGTAAATGCAGACAAGAACTCACTCATCTCCTCTGGCTCCACACGCAGGAGAACTAGTAGATATTTCAGGGCCACTATTCTCTCCCTCGTTACTATTTTGCTTTCAATCTACTCATATAATCTGTTCTTATTGTCATTTACCTGATCTGCCAAAGCTATCTCATGTCCCATTTTGCCCTGTGACTTTCCTCAAGCGTACCCCTATGTCCCGTATACTCCTTCGGGGATTCACCTCATACCAGCTCTCCATACCTGACAAATTTCTCCTACATTTTTCTTCACCGGATCTATTGTCATCCAGGTTTCCCTACTCCTTCCAGCGTTGCCCTTCCATTCTAACAGGAACATGCTCTCCCTAAACTCTCCGTGTCCCACGTTTGAAAGCCTTCCATTTGCTAAACCGTCCGTTGCCTCTGAACAGCCTCTCCCAATCAGCTTTTTAAAATTCCTGTCAAATTGGGACTTCCAACGTTATCTTGTCCCAATTTTGAACATTAACTTGCGGTCCAGTTCGATCCTTACCCTTGACGAGTTTTAAACTGAAAGAATCATGGTCACCTGTCCCAAACCGCTCCTATACTGATACTGCAGTCAATTGCTCTGTCTTATTTCCCAAGAGTAGATCGAGTTTTGCTCCTTCCGGTGGGGCCATTCACATGATGATTGATTTTTCCCCCTGAACGCACAAAACAAATTATTCCACATAAAAGTTCTTAACACCATGGCAATTCCAGGTGATGTTTTGGAAGTTAAAATCCCCTCTTGTTATAACTATTATTCTTAAAGCTATCTGCGACTTTCCAAGGTATTGGTTCCTCTATTTCCAGCTGAATATCGGGGTACAATAGTAGAACCCCAGAAGAATTATCATCCCCTTGTTATTTCTCAGTTGCACCGATATTGCCTCACAGGCCTCAGTGAGAGACAGCTAGTGTTGTTCAATTGTATTGGCTTTGATTGGTAGTGGAACGAAACAAGTTGCACACTAATAGAATTTTAAACCAATATAATTGTGTTTAATGATCCTAAAATGATCCCGCACGGACACTTCAGACACCTCCTTTGCCTCATTACCCAATACGAGGTAGAATTTTGTCATCTTTTCTTCTCAGGCAAATGGAACGAGCTTCGATTGGGCATCTTGGTCGGCATGGACCATTTGGCCCGAATGGCCTGTTTCTGTGCTGTATCACTCTATGACTCTGTTGCCCTCAACTACTGGGAGCCCATCAAATTTACCACAATTTAGACCATGAGAAAGAGGAGCAGAATGAGGCAATTCGGCCCTTCGACACTGCTCCGCCATTAAATCGTGGCTCATTTATTTTTCCCTCTCAATCTCATTCTCCTGTCCTCTCTCCGCAACATTTGACGCCCTTAATAATCAAGGACATATCACCCTCCGCTTTAAATGTATCTCTCCACGTCCACTCTGTACAGACCTTTGAATGTTCGGTAGTTTTCAATGGAATCCCCTTCTCTCTTCGAAACTCCAGCGAGTACAGTCCGAGGACCGTCAAAAGCTCCACATACGTTTACCCTGAAGCTCCTGGGATCATTTTAGTAAACGTCCTCTGGACCCTCTTCATTGACAGCACATCCTTCCCCTTGGATACGGAGCCCAAAACTGCTCACAATGCTCCAAATATGGTCTGAACAACGCCTCATAAAACATCAGCATTACATTCCTGCTTTTATATCCCAGTCCTCTTAAAATGAATTATTTCTCAGTTCCACCCATATTGTTTCACTGGCCTCACAGAGGCGGCAAGTGTTCTTGAATTATGTTGTTCTCAGTGCAACGGAACAAGTTTCACACAATGGGTAACTGATGCAATTTTGTGCAAATTACGCCATTGCGCAGCTGCATGACTGGGAACTTTACTCACCTGTTACAGACATATATACAGAATCACTCGGCGGCGACGTTATCCGCCTTCCGTTCTCAATAACGTCGTAACCACAGGTGTAGTTTCCTCTCTTGTCCCCATTTATATCACTGATGGTGAACGTGACTGAATTGGTCTGTGCGGTCGCGGACTGGACAACCGAGTAGTTTGATCCCCAGTGCCTGTAGAGGAAGAATGTCCTGTCTGCGCTCTGCCGTGGACTAGTACAGTTGAAGGTAACGTTTTCCCCCTGACGAACTTCTTTGGAATCCACTGTTATACTTGGTCTGGGAAAATCTGCAAATCAAAGGCGGACAACGAGACGGTTGGAACAGTCTGAAGCAAATTGCTAATTCTTAAACCCCAGCATTAGATGTGAGATCAGGGCAACATTTCAGTAACACAATCAACTCAGACACGTGGTTGGAACTGCGGAGAAAATAGCAAAGGGCAGGAGGGGCGTTAACCTCTGTGGGCATGGTCGCTGATGGGATTGAACACACGCAGTGTGAGGATTGGATTGTAATCTGCAACAATGATTGGAGTCAATTCGAACAACATATTGAATTCAAAAAAATAGTGCAGCGTCAGAGAGAACAAATCTGGGCATTTCCCAGGACAGGTGGGGAGAAATGTTCGAACGTTTCCTCAGGTAACACCGCAGGGTTAACAGAAAACGACGATGAATTAAACTACGAAACTCTTCCATGCGTCTCCATATATTTCAGCAATAGTATTTTATACAATACAGCATTGCACACTTGAAGAAAGAGCGGGACGGCATGTAAACATCGGAGAGCTAATCCATAGGAGAAAATGAGAAATAAATCGGAGGATAGGATTAAGCTGATTAAATGTACGGAATATCAAAACATGAAAACTGAAGTTGCACTGCTGTCAGAGAAAAGTCATCACTTGGTTACAGTTTGATCGTAAATCCATGAAGAGTTGAGATCAGCCAGTCCTCTGGTATAGTTCTGCATTGATAAATCATCAATGTTGAATCACATATGTTTTAATGACCATGAGTTGGTCGTTGCGACCTTCTGTGTCATTCAGTGGAATTATGCCTCATTTCATATCTCAGTGCGATATTCCTCCTCTCTTCCTACACTGATTGCTCCATTTATAGTGCCGACAAATGCGTTCAGCTTTTTTATTACTAAGTTGTTAAATTAACGTGGAATTCTCTGGAAGGGAGCTCCACAGATTAATTGTCCTCTGAGTGAAGAAATTGTGCTCGTAGTCCAAACAGAAATATGCTGCTTTACAAGAATGATTGGAAACCTCAGAGGGATTATATCTACAGTAGTATGAAACATTTGGTCTCCTTAATTTAAAAGAAAAAAAATCATTGTTGTAGAGATGGAAGACAGTCGCCAGGTTTGCCATGTATGGCGGATCAGTTAGACTAGTCTATTCCTTCCAGATGGAAGACTGAGGTGTGAACCTTTGGAAACGTACCAAATCGCTTTTGCACTGGTAAAGGTAGATGGGTGAAGCATGCTTCTCAACCAAAGAGCTTCGGGACGCAGATGATCAGAAGCCCTAACAAAAGGAATACCGTTCAGGACTGGGATTAGGAAACAGGTCTGCACTCAAAATGTGGCAAATCTGTGTTATTCTCGATTCTCCGGGAACGTTGAGGCTCAGTCATTAACTGTGTTCAGAAGAGAGAAATGTTCATTGTTATTTATTACAATTATCCAGGTATTTGGCGTTAAATTAAGAAAATGGTTTGTAAAGCAGCAGGGAGTAGGAGTTACGGGGGATAAATCTACAGGGCATGTCCCAGTGCATTCTCGGACCTCATGGGAAACTACAGAAGAAATTTCAAAGGCCTTTGCAGAGATTTTTGCTTCATGTCTGGCCACTAGTGATGTTCCTGAGGAATGGAGAGTGGTGAATGTTGTGCCATTGTTTAAGAAGTGCAATAGAAACAAGCCAGAAAACTACAGGCCGGTGAGTCTGGAATAGGTTGCGGGTAAATGCTGCAGGAGTTACTGAGGGACAGGATTTATCAAGATTTGGAGAGTCAGCGTGTGATTCGGGAGAGTGGTCACGGCTTTGTGCGTGGTAAGTTGCGGCTGACAGATGTCTTGGAGTTCTTCGAAGAGGTAACAAAGGGGGAGATTGAGGATTGGGTGCATAATTGGCTCAGTAGAACGAAGCAGAGAGTGATATCGAAGGTTGTTTCTTGTATTGGAGGCCTGTATCCAGTCGTGTGCCACAGGGGTCGGTGCTGGGACATTCGTTGTTTCTAATTTATATAAAGGATACGGATGAGAATGTGCAAGGCATTGCTCGTAAATTTGCAGATTATGCTAACATAGGTGGTGTTGTAGACAGGGGAGAAAGTTATGAAAACTTTAAGGGGATATGGATCTGCCAGCACTGTGCGCTGAGGATTGGCAAATAGATTTCCATCCAGATAATTCTGAAGTATTGCATTCTGGGAGATCAAGCCGGGGTAGCAATTGTCTCGTGAATGGTAGGGCCATGGGGAGTGTTATGGAACAGAGGGAACTGGGAGTTCGTTGAAAGTCCCTCCACAGATAGATAGGATGCTGAAGAGCGCTTTTGGCAAGCTGGATTTCATCAGTCAGGGCATTGAGTGCATGAGTTGGGAAGTCATGTTGCAGTTATATGAGACGTTGGCGAGGCCGCACTTGGAGCATTGTGTACAGTTTCGGTCGCCCTGCTGTGGGAAATATGTTATTAAGCAGAAAAGATTTACCAAGCTGTTGCCTGGTCCTGGGGGCCCCTGTTACACGGAGCTGTTCCGAACCTCTGTGTGTAATGGTGGGGGGGGGGGGGAGGAACGACCTCGTTGGGCCGAAGAACCCGCTCCCATTCAGTATGACTCTATGAATCTTTGACTCTGCGGCTCGAAGGAGGGGTCAGCCAGCGCGGGCTCGGGGGATCGATTGGCCTTGAGGAAATGTTAACCACACTCTGGGAGAATGGGGAAGTTCAGTCATACATCCCTATTCAGCGTCAGGCAGATTAGTTACTCCCGCCACATGTTCCTTCTCTGTGAACATGAATATTAGATATCATACGAGTGTACCCAAGATAGCGAAGGGTAACTTCTATAACTGTGGGAAAGGTGATAATGTCGGTTTGGCTGGAGTGCTGGTGATGAGTGCGGTGTGTGAAGTGAGGGCTAACCATCGGGGACGGAATGTGATAACTACCAAGTCTTGTGTTACCAACGGAAGATAATTTCTTTCTTGGCTCGGTACAACTTAAATAGTGGAACGAGTGACTGCATATCTCTGTTGAGCGATTCGTTGGCAACAACTGCCAGGACTAATTGTTACTGTGGTCCTTTCAACAGCAGGGCAAGTGACATCTTCCCGTCAGGAGTAAACAGCCGGTGATCAAAGCGAGAATTTCAATGGCTTTCGACATGCATGGAAGTAATCACGTTTCGACCTGACTCAACGGCTATTGACAGCGTCACAGAGTCACTTCGCTTGGATATTACTGGCCGAGATTTAACCAGGGCTATGTAGTCACATCGATATTGTCCTTTCTGGCCGTTCTCTGTGACGGTGAAAGTGCCAGTGTTGCCCGTTGTGGTGATTTGATTCTTGTAAAGTCGTTGATTATCTTTGTAAAAGTTGATACAGTCAGGATTCAAGCCGTTCACTGTACAAGTAAGGGTCACTCTTTCGCCTTTCAAATACACCCCAGTCGGTTGGTCAAATGATATCGTTGGCGTTATGTCCACGTCTATGATAAAAATTAATTGGATATACATTGGAGGCGTGTAGAAACGCAACATAGATATTTCTGCCGTGCACAGAGTGCTAAGTCACTACTCTCTTGCAATACAAATGTCTTCCTCGACTATCAGTGCCCCTCCAAAACTTGGCGTCGAAAAGAACATGAATTTTTCCCCAAATACTGAAAGTGAAATTTATTAATGGAAGGAACGTCTCATACGATATGGTTTCATACAGAAACTTAGAAAACCTGCGGCACAGTTCAGGCCCTTCAGCCCACAAAGCTGTACCGAACATATCTCTACGTTAGAAATACAGCCCTATATTTTTCTAAGCTCCATGTACCTATCCAAAAGTCTCTTCAAAGACCCTATCGAATCCGCCTCCACCACCGTTGCCAGCAGCCCGTTCCACGCACTCACCATTCCCTGAGTAAAAGACTTACCCCTGACATCTGCTCTGTACCTACTCGCCAGCACCTTAAGCCTATGTCCTCTTGTGGAAACCATCTCAGCCCTGCGAAAAAGCCTCCGACTATCCACACGATCAATGACTCTCATCATCTTAAATATCTCTATCAGGGCACCGCTCATCCTCCGTTGCTCCAAGGAGAAAAGACCGAGTTCACTCAACCTGCTTTCATAAGGCATGCTCCCCAATCCAGGCAACATCCTTGTAAATCTCCTCTGCACACTTTCTATGGCTTCCACATCCTTCCTGCAGTGAGGTGACTAGAGCACAATTCTCCAAGTGGGGTATGAGAAATCACGCATACTTCACAGTATGAAACACTGGCTCATGAACACAAGCAACCAAACGAAATGGGCGCAACTGGAGAAAATACACAGGAGGTCAGACTAGCTGATGAGTTGGAGATGAGGTCGTCGTATGTAATGGGTGTCACCGAGTTGTGAATACAGCAAGCGGCTCGACCCAGATGCAAAATCAGAAGTAATGGCTTTCAGATGCTTTTAGCCAACGGCAGTTTCGTTGCGGCTAAAACAAAAAAAGAAATCAACCTTGTGGGGAAAGTGATAGGTTATTGCCGCTGGCTGCTGGACTACCGATTGGAACAATGATGGAAGTGTCCAGGACGATCTGTTCCTGCGAGTCCTTCAACAACAGCGAATGTAAACACGATCAACAAACATTGTGAAAGAACTTCGCATTAACTGAGGATTGTTCAATCGCCTATAATAGACGAAGAACGCCGAAGGAAACAATTGATTTTCTTCGTGATTTTCACCGTCTCATATGATATGATTTCAGATGATAACTATCTGGTTGTAGCACGATGAGAAATCACATATACTTCACAGCATGAAACCCTGTCTAATGCACAAAAGCAACCAAACGAAATGGGCGCAACTGGAGAAAATACGCAGGAGGTCAGGCTGGCTGATGTGTTGGAGATAAGGTCGGCGTATGAAATGGGTTGTACCGAGTGGTGAACGCAGCAAGCGCATCGAGCCAAATGCAATGTCAGAAGCAACGCCTTTCAGATGTTGTCAGCCAAACCTAACTTCATTTCGCCAAGAAAATTAATTGGCCTTGTGGGGAAAGTGATTGGTTATTGCCGCTGGAAAGTGGCATAACAATTGAAACATGATGGAAATGTCCAGGACTATCTGTTCCTGCCAGTATTTCAACAACAGCAAACGTAAACGTGATCGAAAACTTTGCAAAACATCTTTGCATCAACTGAGGATTGCTTAACCAGTTCTAAAAGACGAAGAACACTAAATGAAACAATCGATTTGCTTCCTGGCTCACCTGCGACACTGAGCGTCAAACTTCGACTGCGATTGGATGTTATCCGCCTGGATTGAAAGCTGGCTTCGTATTCGCATTCGTATTTTCCTCCTTGGTGTGTTCCCGTGACCCTGAACGATGCCGTTCTCCCCTCTGTTGCGATTTGATTTTGGAGAAGACGCAGATCATTTTTGTAAAAGTAGATACTGACCGCACTCAGACCCTTCACCGTACAGGTAAGGGTCACTGTCTCGCCTTTCAAATACACTCCGGTCGGTTGATCAAATGATATCGTTGGAGTGGTTATCTCCGCATCTGCGATAAAATGTAAATGGCAGGAAAATGACCAATATGCAGGAATTGAGCATTGAGTTTTCTGTTGCGTCGTCGAGATTCAATGATTACTCTTTTTAAATGAAAATGAAACGTCGACCTTTCATACCATTAACGCCCTCCACCCCCACCCCACTCCGCCAACAATAACGAGACACAAACGAATTGTCAAAGTGCCATTTGGGGAATCGGGGATACGTGCTTCAAAAGAACACAGGAGTTCCCCCAAATATTAAAGGTGACATTTCCGTTAATATGAAAGAAGACTGAGGTGTATCAACGCTACTTTTCAGATGATAATGAGCTGCAGGAAAACTGATGAGAAATCACACGGACTGAGTTATGTGAAAAGCGGTCTGAAAAACACAAGCAGCCAAACGAGGAAGTGGCCGAATATGGAATTCTACAGCTTCCCAGGAACGCTTGACCCACTGCAATTCGCCGATAGCCGGAACAGATCGACAGTGGACGCCATCCCCCTGGACATACCCTCCTCTCTGGACAGTAAAGACATCTATGTTAGACGACTGTTTATTGACGACATTGACCACAGCTCCGCCTTCAATACCATAATTCCAAGAAAAGTCATCACCAAACTCCGAGACCGGGGACTCAACACCTACCTCTGCCACTGGATCCTTGACTTTCTGACCAACAGACCGCAATCAGTGAGGATAGGCAGCAACACCTCCAGCACGATTATTCTTAACACTGGTGCCCCACAAGGCTGCATCCTCAGCCCCCCAATATACCCCTTATATACTCATGTCTGCATGATCAGATTCTGCTCTGACTCCATCTGCAAGGTTGGAGGTGATAACACCGCAGTGGGCTGTGTCTCAAATATTGATGTGTCGGAGTACAGGAAGGAGATCGCGAGCTTCGTAACATGGTGTCATGTCAACAGCCTTTCTCTCAATGTCAGCAAAACAATAGAGTTGGTCATTGACTTCAGGAAAGGGGGCGGTGCACATTCACGTCTCTACATAAATGTTGCTGGCATCGAGAGGGTTGAGCGCTTCCAGTTCCTTGGAGTGAACATCACGAATAGCCTATCCTGGTGTAATTACGAAGACGCCACAGCCAAAAAACTCATCAGAACCTCTCCTTTCTCATGGGACTAAAGAAATTTGTCCACTTTGACACTTACCAACTTCTACCGATTCACCACAGAATGCATATTTCCCGGATGCATCACGGCTTTGGTATGCCAACTTCTCGGCACGGGACCGCAGAGATTTGTGGTCATAGCCAAGCACATCCACGACACCAGCCTCCCCTCTATGGACTCTGCAGAGACCTCTTGCTGCCTTGGTGAAGCAGCCAGTATAATCAAAGACCCCACCACCCCACACATTCTCTCTTCTCCCCCTCCCCATCGGGCAGAAGATCCAAAAGCCTAACATCACGTCCCACCAGGCTCAAGGACAGCTTCTATCCCGCTGTTATAAGACTATTGAACGGTTCCATTATAATATGAGATGGACTCTTGAGCTCACAGTCTGCCTTGTTATGACCTTGCACATTGTTGTCTACCTGCAATACACTTCACTTTTTCTGTGACACTTTCCTCTGTATTCTGTTATTGTTTTTACCTCAATGCACTGTGTTATGAAATGATCTCTACGATCGGTATGCAAGACGGGTTTTTCACTGTAGCTGGGTTCAATGACAATTATAAACTAATAGAAATATCGAAACCAAAGATACCCTGATGGCCAGCTTGACTCCTGAGATAGCGATGAGATCGGCATCTGAAGTGAATTCAGTGTTACGGAGTCGTAAATAGAGAAACCCTCTGGGGCCCGTTTTAATATCAGACGAAATGCCTTCTGGACTTTGTATTGTGAGCACAGCCCAAATTCATTCCGATCAAAACAAAAATAATCCGAACTTTGTGGACAAACTCTTTGGTTATTACCACGTACCTCATCGTTAAAATAAAGGTGGGAGTGTTTCGTGCTAAATGTTACCGAGATCCTTTCAAATGTCAGAGCAAATGACAGCTTTCCACAAGGATTGGAAAATAAAAACATTGGCATCGAGACGAGAATTGTTTGATAAATTGTGAAATTTATCGCCAGGTTTGCCATGTATGGCGGATCAGTTAGACTAGTCTATTCTTTCCAGATGGAAGACTGAGGTGTGAACCTTTGGAAACGTACCAAATCGCTTTTGCACTGGTAAAGGTAGATGGGTGAAGCATGCTTCTCAACCAAAGAGCTTCGGGACTCAGATGATCAGAAGCCCTAACAAAAGGAATACCGTTCAGGACTGGGATTAGGAAACAGGTCTGCACTCAAAATGTGGCAAATCTGTGTTATTCTCGATTCTCCGGGAACGTTGAGGCTCAGTCATTAACTGTGTTCAGAAGAGAGAAATGTTCATTGTTATTTATTACAATTATCCAGGTATTTGGCGTTAAATTAAGAAAATGGTTTGTAAAGCAGCAGGGAGTAGGAGTTACGGGGGATAAATCTACAGGGCATGTCCCAGTGCATTCTCGGACCTCATGGGAAACTACAGAAGAAATTTCAAAGGCCTTTGCAGAGATTTCTGCTTCATGTCTGGCCACTAGTGATGTTCCTGAGGAATGGAGAGTGGTGAATGTTGTGCCATTGTTTAAGAAGTGCAATAGAAACAAGCCAGAAAACTACAGGCCGGTGAGTCTGGAATAGGTTGCGGGTAAATGCTGCAGGAGTTACTGAGGGACAGGATTTACCAAGATTTGGAGAGTCAGCGTGTGATTCGGGAGAGTGGTCACGGCTTTGTGCGTGGTAAGTTGTGGCTGACAGATGTCTTGGAGTTCTTCGAAGAGGTAACGAAGGGGGAGATTGAGGATTGGGTGCATAATTGGCTCAGTAGAACGAAGCAGAGAGTGGTATAGAAGGTTGTTTCTTGTATTGGAGGCCTGTATCCAGTCGTGTGCCACAGGGATCGGTGCTGGGACATTCGTTGTTTCTAATTTATATAAAGGATACGGATGAGAATGTGCAAGGCATTGCTCGTAAATTTGCAGATTATGCTAGCATAGGTGGTGTTGTAGACAGGGGAGAAAGTTATGAAAACTTTAAGGGGATATGGATCTGCCAACACTGTGCGCTGAGGATTGGCAAATAGATTTCCATCCAGATAATTCTGAAGTATTGCATTCTGGGAGATCAAGCCGGGGTAGCAATTGTCTCGTGAATGGTAGGGCCATGGGGAGTGTTATGGAACAGAGGGAACTGGGAGTTCGTTGAAAGTCCCTCCACAGATAGATAGGATGCTGAAGAGCGCTTTTGGCAAGCTGGATTTCATCAGTCAGGGCATTGAGTGCATGAGTTGGGAAGTCATGTTGCAGTTATATGAGACGTTGGCGAGGCCGCACTTGGAGCATTGTGTACAGTTTCGGTCGCCCTGCTGTGGGAAATATGTTATTAAGCAGAAAAGATTTACCAAGCTGTTGCCTGGTCCTGGGGTCCCTGTTACACGGAGCTGTTCCGAACCTCTGTGTGTAATGGGGGGGGGGGGGGAACGACCTCGTTGGGCTGAAGAACCCGCTCCCTTTCAGTATGACTCTATGATTCTTTGACTCTGCGGCTCGAAGGAGGGGTCAGTCAGCGCGGGCTCGGGGGATCGATTGGCCTTGAGGAAATGTTAACCACACTCTGGGAGAACGGGGAAGTTCAGTCATACATCCCTATTCAGCGTCAGGCAGATTAGTTACTCCCGCCACATGTTCCTTCTCTGTGAACGTGAATATTAGATATCATACGAGTGTACCCAAGATAGCGAAGGGTAACTTCTATAACTGTGGGAAAGGTGATAATGTAGGTTTGGCTGGAGTGCTGGTGATGAGTGCGGTGTGTGAAGTGAGGGCTAACCATCGGGGACGGAATGTGATAACTACCAAGTCTTGTGTTACCAACGGAAGATAATTTCTTTCTTGGCTCGGTACAACTTAAATAGTGGAACGAGTGACTGCATATCTCTGTTGAGCGATTCGTTGGCAACAACTGCCAGGACTAAATGTTACTGTGGTCCTTTCAACAGCAGGGCAAGTGACATCTTTCCGTCAGGAGTAAACAGCCGGTGATCAAAGCGAGAATTTCAATGGCTTTCGACATGCATGGAAGTAATCACGTTTCGACCTGACTCAACGGCTATTGACAGCGTCACAGAGTCACTTCGCTTGGATATTACTGGCCCAGATTTGACCAGGGCTATGTAGTCACATCGATATTGTCCTTTCTGGCCGTTCTCTGTGACGGTGAAAGTGCCAGTGTTGCCCGTTGTGGTGATTTGATTCTTGTAAAGTCGTTGATTATCTTTGTAAAAGTTGATACAGTCAGGATTCAAGCCGTTCACTGCACAAGTAAGGGTCACTCTTTCGCCTTTCAAATACACCCCAGTCGGTTGGTCAAATGATATCGTTGGCGTTATGTCCACGTCTATGATAAAAATTAATTGGATATACATTGGAGGCGTGTAGAAACGCAACATAGATATTTCTGCCGTGCACAGAGTGCTAAGTCACTACTCTCTTGCAATACAAATGTCTTCCTCGACTATCAGTGCCCCTCCAAAACTTGGCGTCGAAAAGAACATGAATTTTTCCCCAAATACTGAAAGTGAAATTTATTAATGGAAGGAACGTCTCATACGATATGGTTTCATACAGAAACTTAGAAAACCTGCGGCACAGTTCAGGCCCTTCAGCCCACAAAGCTGTGCCGAACATATCTCTACGTTAGAAATACAGCCCTATATTTTTCTAAGCTCCATGTACCTATCCAAAAGTCTCTTCAAAGACCCTATCGAATCCGCCTCCACCACCGTTGCCAGCAGCCCGTTCCACGCACTCACCATTCCCTAAGTCAAAAACTTACCCCTGACATCTCCTCTGAACCTACTCGCCAGCACCTTAAGCCTATGTCCTCTTGTGGAAACCATCTCAGCCCTGCGAAAAAGCCTCCGACTATCCACACGATCAATGACTCTCATCATCTTAAATATCTCTATCAGGGCACCGCTCATCCTCCGTTGCTCCAAGGAGAAAAGACCGAGTTCACTCAACCTGCTTTCATAAGGCATGCTCCCCAATCCAGGCAACATCCTTGTAAATCTCCTCTGCACACTTTCTATGGCTTCCACATCCTTCCTGCAGTGAGGTGACTAGAGCACAATTCTCCAAGTGGGGTATGATAACAATCTGGTGGTAGCCTGATGAGAAATCACGCATACTTCACAGTATGAAACACTGGCTCATGAACACAAGCAACCAAACGAAATGGGCGCAACTGGAGAAAATACACAGGAGGTCAGACTAGCTGATGAGTTGGAGATGAGGTCGTCGTATGTAATGGGTGTCACCGAGTTGTGAATACAGCAAGCGGCTCGACCCAGATGCAAAATCAGAAGAAATGGCTTTCAGATGCTTTTAGCCAACGGCAGTTTCGTTGCGGCTAAAACAAAAAAAGAAATCAACCTTGTGGGGAAAGTGATAGGTTATTGCCGCTGGCTGCTGGACTACCGATTGGAACAATGATGGAAGTGTCCAGGACGATCTGTTCCTGCGAGTCTTTCAACAACAGCGAATGTAAACACGATCAACAAACATTGTGAAAGAACTTCGCATTAACTGAGGATTGTTCAATCGCCTATAATAGACGAAGAACGCCGAAGGAAACAATTGATTTTCTTCGTGATTTTCACCGTCTCATATGATATGGTTTCAGATGATAACTATCTGGTTGTAGCACGATGAGAAATCACATATACTTCACAGCATGAAACCCTGTCTAATGCACAAAAGCAACCAAACGAAATGGGCGCAACTGGAGAAAATACGCAGGAGGTCAGGCTGGCTGATGTGTTGGAGATACGGTCGGCGTATGAAATGGGTTTTACCGAGTGGTGAACGCAGCAAGCGCATCGAGCCAAATGCAATGTCAGAAGCAACGCCTTTCAGATGTTGTCAGCCAAACCTAACTTCATTTCGCCAAGAAAATTAATTGGCCTTGTGGGGAAAGTGATTGGGTATTGCCGCTGGAAAGTGGCATAACAATTGAAACATGATGGAAGTGTCCAGGACTATCTGTTCCTGCCAGTATTTCAACAACAGCAAACGTAAACGTGATTGAAAACTTTGCAAAACATCTTTGCATCAACTGAGGATTGCTTAACCAGTTCTAAAAGACGAAGAACACTAAATGAAACAATCGATTTGCTTCCTGGCTCACCTGCGACACTGAGCGTCAAACTTCGACTGCGATTGGATGTTATCCGCCTGGATTGAAAGCTGGCTTCGTATTCGCATTCGTATTTTCCTCCTTGGTGTGTTCCCGTGACCCTGAACGATGCCGTTCTCCCCTCTGTTGCGATTTGATTTTGGAGAAGACGCAGATCATCTTTGTAAAAGTAGATACTGACCGCACTCAGACCCTTCACCGTACAGGTAAGGGTCACTGTCTCGCCTTTCAAATACACTCCGGTCGGTTGATCAAATGATATCGTTGGAGTGGTTATCTCCGCATCTGCGATAAAATGTAAATGGCAGGAAAATGACCAATATGCAGGAATTGAGCATTGAGTTTTCTGTTGCGTCGTCGAGATTCAATGATTACTCTTTTTAAATGAAAATGAAACGTCGACCTTTCATACCATTAACGCCCTCCACCCCCACCCCACTCCGCCAACAATAACGAGACACAAACGAATTGTCAAAGTGCCATTTGGGGAATCGGGGATACGTGCCTCAAAAGAACACAGGAGTTCCCCCAAATATTAAAGGTGACATTTCCGTTAATATGAAAGAAGACTGAGGTGTATCAACGCTACTTTTCAGATGATAATGAGCTGCAGGAAAACTGATGAGAAATCACACGGACTGAGTTATGTGAAAAGCGGTCTGAAAAACACAAGCAGCCAAACGAGGAAGTGGCCGAATATGGAATTCTACAGCTTCCCAGGAACGCTTGACCCACTGCAATTCGCCGATAGCCGGAACAGATCGACAGTGGACGCCATCCCCCTGGACATACCCTCCTCTCTGGACAGTAAAGACATCTATGTTAGACGACTGTTTATTGACGACATTGACCACAGCTCCGCCTTCAATACCATAATTCCAAGAAAAGTCATCACCAAACTCCGAGACCGGGGACTCAACACCTACCTCTGCCACTGGATCCTTGACTTTCTGACCAACAGACCGCAATCAGTGAGGATAGGCAGCAACACCTCCAGCACGATTATTCTTAACACTGGTGCCCCACAAGGCTGCATCCTCAGCCCCCCAATATACCCCTTATATACTCATGTCTGCATGATCAGATTCTGCTCTGACTCCATCTGCAAGGTTGGAGGTGATAACACCGCAGTGGGCTGTGTCTCAAATATTGATGTGTCGGAGTACAGGAAGGAGATCGCGAGCTTCGTAACATGGTGTCATGTCAACAGCCTTTCTCTCAATGTCAGCAAAACAATAGAGTTGGTCATTGACTTCAGGAAAGGGGGCGGTGCACATTCACGTCTCTACATAAATGTTGCTGGCATCGAGAGGGTTGAGCGCTTCCAGTTCCTTGGAGTGAACATCACGAATAGCCTATCCTGGTGTAATTACGAAGACGCCACAGCCAAAAAACTCATCAGAACCTCTCCTTTCTCATGGGACTAAAGAAATTTGTCCACTTTGACACTTACCAACTTCTACCGATTCACCACAGAATGCATATTTCCCGGATGCATCACGGCTTTGGTATGCCAACTTCTCGGCACGGGACCGCAGAGATTTGTGGTCATAGCCAAGCACATCCACGACACCAGCCTCCCCTCTATGGACTCTGCAGAGACCTCTTGCTGCCTTGGTGAAGCAGCCAGTATAATCAAAGACCCCACCACCCCACACATTCTCTCTTCTCCCCCTCCCCATCGGGCAGAAGATCCAAAAGCCTAACATCACGTCCCACCAGGCTCAAGGACAGCTTCTATCCCGCTGTTATAAGACTATTGAACGGTTCCATTATAATATGAGATGGACTCTTGAGCTCACAGTCTGCCTTGTTATGACCTTGCACATTGTTGTCTACCTGCAATACACTTCACTTTTTCTGTGACACTTTCCTCTGTATTCTGTTATTGTTTTTACCTCAATGCACTGTGTTATGAAATGATCTCTACGATCGGTATGCAAGACGGGTTTTTCACTGTAGCTGGGTTCAATGACAATTATAAACTAATAGAAATATCGAAACCAAAGATACCCTGATGGCCAGCTTGACTCCTGAGATAGCGATGAGATCGGCATCTGAAGTGAATTCAGTGTTACGGAGTCGTAAATAGAGAAACCCTCTGGGGCCCGTTTTAATATCAGACGAAATGCCTTCTGGACTTTGTATTGTGAGCACAGCCCAAATTCATTCCGATCAAAACAAAAATAATCCGAACTTTGTGGACAAACTCTTTGGTTATTACCACGTACCTCATCGTTAAAATAAAGGTGGGAGTGTTTCGTGCTAAATGTTACCGAGATCCTTTCAAATGTCAGAGCAAATGACAGCTTTCCACAAGGATTGGAAAATAAAAACATTGGCATCGAGACGAGAATTGTTTGATAAATTGTGAAATTTATCGCCAGGTTTGCCATGTATGGCGGATCAGTTAGACTAGTCTATTCTTTCCAGATGGAAGACTGAGGTGTGAACCTTTGGAAACGTACCAAATCGCTTTTGCACTGGTAAAGGTAGATGGGTGAAGCATGCTTCTCAACCAAAGAGCTTCGGGACTCAGATGATCAGAAGCCCTAACAAAAGGAATACCGTTCAGGACTGGGATTAGGAAACAGGTCTGCACTCAAAATGTGGCAAATCTGTGTTATTCTCGATTCTCCGGGAACGTTGAGGCTCAGTCATTAACTGTGTTCAGAAGAGAGAAATGTTCATTGTTATTTATTACAATTATCCAGGTATTTGGCGTTAAATTAAGAAAATGGTTTGTAAAGCAGCAGGGAGTAGGAGTTACGGGGGATAAATCTACAGGGCATGTCCCAGTGCATTCTCGGACCTCATGGGAAACTACAGAAGAAATTTCAAAGGCCTTTGCAGAGATTTCTGCTTCATGTCTGGCCACTAGTGATGTTCCTGAGGAATGGAGAGTGGTGAATGTTGTGCCATTGTTTAAGAAGTGCAATAGAAACAAGCCAGAAAACTACAGGCCGGTGAGTCTGGAATAGGTTGCGGGTAAATGCTGCAGGAGTTACTGAGGGACAGGATTTACCAAGATTTGGAGAGTCAGCGTGTGATTCGGGAGAGTGGTCACGGCTTTGTGCGTGGTAAGTTGTGGCTGACAGATGTCTTGGAGTTCTTCGAAGAGGTAACGAAGGGGGAGATTGAGGATTGGGTGCATAATTGGCTCAGTAGAACGAAGCAGAGAGTGGTATAGAAGGTTGTTTCTTGTATTGGAGGCCTGTATCCAGTCGTGTGCCACAGGGATCGGTGCTGGGACATTCGTTGTTTCTAATTTATATAAAGGATACGGATGAGAATGTGCAAGGCATTGCTCGTAAATTTGCAGATTATGCTAGCATAGGTGGTGTTGTAGACAGGGGAGAAAGTTATGAAAACTTTAAGGGGATATGGATCTGCCAACACTGTGCGCTGAGGATTGGCAAATAGATTTCCATCCAGATAATTCTGAAGTATTGCATTCTGGGAGATCAAGCCGGGGTAGCAATTGTCTCGTGAATGGTAGGGCCATGGGGAGTGTTATGGAACAGAGGGAACTGGGAGTTCGTTGAAAGTCCCTCCACAGATAGATAGGATGCTGAAGAGCGCTTTTGGCAAGCTGGATTTCATCAGTCAGGGCATTGAGTGCATGAGTTGGGAAGTCATGTTGCAGTTATATGAGACGTTGGCGAGGCCGCACTTGGAGCATTGTGTACAGTTTCGGTCGCCCTGCTGTGGGAAATATGTTATTAAGCAGAAAAGATTTACCAAGCTGTTGCCTGGTCCTGGGGTCCCTGTTACACGGAGCTGTTCCGAACCTCTGTGTGTAATGGGGGGGGGGGGGGGAACGACCTCGTTGGGCCGAAGAACCCGCTCCCATTCAGTATGACTCTATGATTCTTTGACTCTGCGGCTCGAAGGAGGGGTCAGTCAGCGCGGGCTCGGGGGATCGATTGGCCTTGAGGAAATGTTAACCACACTCTGGGAGAACGGGGAAGTTCAGTCATACATCCCTATTCAGCGTCAGGCAGATTAGTTACTCCCGCCACATGTTCCTTCTCTGTGAACGTGAATATTAGATATCATACGAGTGTACCCAAGATAGCGAAGGGTAACTTCTATAACTGTGGGAAAGGTGATAATGTAGGTTTGGCTGGAGTGCTGGTGATGAGTGCGGTGTGTGAAGTGAGGGCTAACCATCGGGGACGGAATGTGATAACTACCAAGTCTTGTGTTACCAACGGAAGATAATTTCTTTCTTGGCTCGGTACAACTTAAATAGTGGAACGAGTGACTGCATATCTCTGTTGAGCGATTCGTTGGCAACAACTGCCAGGACTAAATGTTACTGTGGTCCTTTCAACAGCAGGGCAAGTGACATCTTTCCGTCAGGAGTAAACAGCCGGTGATCAAAGCGAGAATTTCAATGGCTTTCGACATGCATGGAAGTAATCACGTTTCGACCTGACTCAACGGCTATTGACAGCGTCACAGAGTCACTTCGCTTGGATATTACTGGCCCAGATTTGACCAGGGCTATGTAGTCACATCGATATTGTCCTTTCTGGCCGTTCTCTGTGACGGTGAAAGTGCCAGTGTTGCCCGTTGTGGTGATTTGATTCTTGTAAAGTCGTTGATTATCTTTGTAAAAGTTGATACAGTCAGGATTCAAGCCGTTCACTGCACAAGTAAGGGTCACTCTTTCGCCTTTCAAATACACCCCAGTCGGTTGGTCAAATGATATCGTTGGCGTTATGTCCACGTCTATGATAAAAATTAATTGGATATACATTGGAGGCGTGTAGAAACGCAACATAGATATTTCTGCCGTGCACAGAGTGCTAAGTCACTACTCTCTTGCAATACAAATGTCTTCCTCGACTATCAGTGCCCCTCCAAAACTTGGCGTCGAAAAGAACATGAATTTTTCCCCAAATACTGAAAGTGAAATTTATTAATGGAAGGAACGTCTCATACGATATGGTTTCATACAGAAACTTAGAAAACCTGCGGCACAGTTCAGGCCCTTCAGCCCACAAAGCTGTGCCGAACATATCTCTACGTTAGAAATACAGCCCTATATTTTTCTAAGCTCCATGTACCTATCCAAAAGTCTCTTCAAAGACCCTATCGAATCCGCCTCCACCACCGTTGCCAGCAGCCCGTTCCACGCACTCACCATTCCCTAAGTCAAAAACTTACCCCTGACATCTCCTCTGAACCTACTCGCCAGCACCTTAAGCCTATGTCCTCTTGTGGAAACCATCTCAGCCCTGCGAAAAAGCCTCCGACTATCCACACGATCAATGACTCTCATCATCTTAAATATCTCTATCAGGGCACCGCTCATCCTCCGTTGCTCCAAGGAGAAAAGACCGAGTTCACTCAACCTGCTTTCATAAGGCATGCTCCCCAATCCAGGCAACATCCTTGTAAATCTCCTCTGCACACTTTCTATGGCTTCCACATCCTTCCTGCAGTGAGGTGACTAGAGCACAATTCTCCAAGTGGGGTATGATAACAATCTGGTGGTAGCCTGATGAGAAATCACGCATACTTCACAGTATGAAACACTGGCTCATGAACACAAGCAACCAAACGAAATGGGCGCAACTGGAGAAAATACACAGGAGGTCAGACTAGCTGATGAGTTGGAGATGAGGTCGTCGTATGTAATGGGTGTCACCGAGTTGTGAATACAGCAAGCGGCTCGACCCAGATGCAAAATCAGAAGAAATGGCTTTCAGATGCTTTTAGCCAACGGCAGTTTCGTTGCGGCTAAAACAAAAAAAGAAATCAACCTTGTGGGGAAAGTGATAGGTTATTGCCGCTGGCTGCTGGACTACCGATTGGAACAATGATGGAAGTGTCCAGGACGATCTGTTCCTGCGAGTCTTTCAACAACAGCGAATGTAAACACGATCAACAAACATTGTGAAAGAACTTCGCATTAACTGAGGATTGTTCAATCGCCTATAATAGACGAAGAACGCCGAAGGAAACAATTGATTTTCTTCGTGATTTTCACCGTCTCATATGATATGGTTTCAGATGATAACTATCTGGTTGTAGCACGATGAGAAATCACATATACTTCACAGCATGAAACCCTGTCTAATGCACAAAAGCAACCAAACGAAATGGGCGCAACTGGAGAAAATACGCAGGAGGTCAGGCTGGCTGATGTGTTGGAGATACGGTCGGCGTATGAAATGGGTTTTACCGAGTGGTGAACGCAGCAAGCGCATCGAGCCAAATGCAATGTCAGAAGCAACGCCTTTCAGATGTTGTCAGCCAAACCTAACTTCATTTCGCCAAGAAAATTAATTGGCCTTGTGGGGAAAGTGATAGGTTATTGCCGCTGGCTACTGGACTACCGATTGGAACAATGATGGAAGTGTCCAGGACGATCTGTTCCTGCGAGTCTTTCAACAACAGCGAATGTAAACACGATCAACAAACATTGTGAAAGAACTTCGCATTAACTGAGGATTGTTCAATCGCCTATAATAGACGAAGAACGCCGAAGGAAACAATTGATTTTCTTCGTGATTTTCACCGTCTCATATGATATGGTTTCAGATGATAACTATCTGGTTGTAGCACGATGAGAAATCACATATACTTCACAGCATGAAACCCTGTCTAATGCACAAAAGCAACCAAACGAAATGGGCGCAACTGGAGAAAATACGCAGGAGGTCAGGCTGGCTGATGTGTTGGAGATACGGTCGGCGTATGAAATGGGTTTTACCGAGTGGTGAACGCAGCAAGCGCATCGAGCCAAATGCAATGTCAGAAGCAACGCCTTTCAGATGTTGTCAGCCAAACCTAACTTCATTTCGCCAAGAAAATTAATTGGCCTTGTGGGGAAAGTGATTGGTTATTGCCGCTGGAAAGTGGCATAACAATTGAAACATGATGGAAGTGTCCAGGACTATCTGTTCCTGCCAGTATTTCAACAACAGCAAACGTAAACGTGATTGAAAACTTTGCAAAACATCTTTGCATCAACTGAGGATTGCTTAACCAGTTCTAAAAGACGAAGAACACTAAATGAAACAATCGATTTGCTTCCTGGCTCACCTGCGACACTGAGCGTCAAACTTCGACTGCGATTGGATGTTATCCGCCTGGATTGAAAGCTGGCCTCGTATTCGCATTCGTATTTTCCTCCTTGGTGTGTTCCCGTGACCCTGAACGATGCCGTTCTCCCCTCTGTTGCGATTTGATTTTGGAGAAGACGCAGATCATCTTTGTAAAAGTAGATACTGACCGCACTCAGACCCTTCACCGTACAGGTAAGGGTCACTGTCTCGCCTTTCAAATACACTCCGGTCGGTTGATCAAATGATATCGTTGGAGTGGTTATCTCCGCATCTGCGATAAAATGGAAATGGCAGGCAAATGACCAATGTGCAGGAATTGAGCATTGAGTTTTCTGTTGCGTCGTCGAGATTCAATGATTACTCTTTTTAAATGAAAATGAAACGTCGACCTTTCATACCATTAACGCCCTCCACCCCCACCCCACTCCGCCAACAATAACGAGACACAAACGAATTGTCAAAGTGCCATTTGGGGAATCGGGGATACGTGCTTCAAAAGAACACAGGAGTTCCCCCAAATATTAAAGGTGACATTTCCGTTAATATGAAAGAAGACTGAGGTGTATCAACGCTACTTTTCAGATGATAATGAGCTGCAGGAAAACTGATGAGAAATCACACGGACTGAGTTATGTGAAAAGCGGTCTGAAAAACACAAGCAGCCAAACGAGGAAGTGGCCGAATATGGAATTCTACAGCTTCCCAGGAACGCTTGACCCACTGCAATTCGCCGATAGCCGGAACAGATCGACAGTGGACGCCATCCCCCTGGACATACCCTCCTCTCTGGACAGTAAAGACATCTATGTTAGACGACTGTTTATTGACGACATTGACCACAGCTCCGCCTTCAATACCATAATTCCAAGAAAAGTCATCACCAAACTCCGAGACCGGGGACTCAACACCTACCTCTGCCACTGGATCCTTGACTTTCTGACCAACAGACCGCAATCAGTGAGGATAGGCAGCAACACCTCCAGCACGATTATTCTTAACACTGGTGCCCCACAAGGCTGCATCCTCAGCCCCCCAATATACCCCTTATATACTCATGTCTGCATGATCAGATTCTGCTCTGACTCCATCTGCAAGGTTGGAGGTGATAACACCGCAGTGGGCTGTGTCTCAAATATTGATGTGTCGGAGTACAGGAAGGAGATCGCGAGCTTCGTAACATGGTGTCATGTCAACAGCCTTTCTCTCAATGTCAGCAAAACAATAGAGTTGGTCATTGACTTCAGGAAAGGGGGCGGTGCACATTCACGTCTCTACATAAATGTTGCTGGCATCGAGAGGGTTGAGCGCTTCCAGTTCCTTGGAGTGAACATCACGAATAGCCTATCCTGGTGTAATTACGAAGACGCCACAGCCAAAAAACTCATCAGAACCTCTCCTTTCTCATGGGACTAAAGAAATTTGTCCACTTTGACACTTACCAACTTCTACCGATTCACCACAGAATGCATATTTCCCGGATGCATCACGGCTTTGGTATGCCAACTTCTCGGCACGGGACCGCAGAGATTTGTGGTCATAGCCAAGCACATCCACGACACCAGCCTCCCCTCTATGGACTCTGCAGAGACCTCTTGCTGCCTTGGTGAAGCAGCCAGTATAATCAAAGACCCCACCACCCCACACATTCTCTCTTCTCCCCCTCCCCATCGGGCAGAAGATCCAAAAGCCTAACATCACGTCCCACCAGGCTCAAGGACAGCTTCTATCCCGCTGTTATAAGACTATTGAACGGTTCCATTATAATATGAGATGGACTCTTGAGCTCACAGTCTGCCTTGTTATGACCTTGCACATTGTTGTCTACCTGCAATACACTTCACTTTTTCTGTGACACTTTCCTCTGTATTCTGTTATTGTTTTTACCTCAATGCACTGTGTTATGAAATGATCTCTACGATCGGTATGCAAGACGGGTTTTTCACTGTAGCTGGGTTCAATGACAATTATAAACTAATAGAAATATCGAAACCAAAGATACCCTGATGGCCAGCTTGACTCCTGAGATAGCGATGAGATCGGCATCTGAAGTGAATTCAGTGTTACGGAGTCGTAAATAGAGAAACCCTCTGGGGCCCGTTTTAATATCAGACGAAATGCCTTCTGGACTTTGTATTGTGAGCACAGCCCAAATTCATTCCGATCAAAACAAAAATAATCCGAACTTTGTGGACAAACTCTTTGGTTATTACCACGTACCTCATCGTTAAAATAATGGTGGGAGTGTTTCGTGCTAAATGTTACCGAGATCCTTTCAAATGTCAGAGCAAATGACAGCTTTCCACAAGGATTGGAAAATAAAAACATTGGCATCGAGACGAGAATTGTTTGATAAATTGTGAAATACCATTAATCCAGACGGAAATAAACCATTTTCCTCGTCACTCACCTGCTGAAATAAGTTTTACGTGCTCAGGTGGCTTGGATGTTATTTGCCTGTGTTCCACAAGGGCTCCGTAAGCGCATTGGTATTGCCCTCCCTGCTTTGTTACAGTGAGCAAGAATGTTCCTGTGTTGTCCTTTGATTATGGCGAAGCCATTTATTATTATTTTTGGAAACTTGATATAGCCGGGTTTGAGTCCTGTCATTGTGCCATTAAGGGTCACTGCCTCGCCTTTGAAATATGTGCTAGTCTTTTCGCCAAATGATATCACAGAACATAGGACATGACTGCACTGTACAGGTCCTTCGGCCCACGATGTTGTGCCGATATTTTGTCCTGCTCTCAGATCTATCTAACCCTTCCCACCCACATAACCCTCCATTTGTCCATCATTCATGTGCCTATCTAAGGGTCTTATAAATATACTTAATATATAAGCCCCCACAACTTCTGCCGGCATTGCGTTCCGCGCACCCACCACTCTCTGTGTAAAAAACTGACCCCTGACATCCCCCTTATACCATCCTTCAATACCTTAAAGTTACGCCCCCTCTTGTTAGCCATTGTCGCCCTGCTAAAGTCTCTGACTGTCCACTCGATCTATGCCTCTTATCATCTTGTACACCTCTATCAAGTCACCTCTCATGTTTATTCTCTCCAGCATGTCCTCAGAAGACATGATCCTCAATCCAGGCAGCATCCTGGTAAATTTCCTCTGCATCCTCTATAAAACTTCCACATCCTTCCTACAACGAGGCGACCAGAACTGAACACAATGCTCCAGGTGTGGTATGACCAGAGTTCTAGTGAGCTGCAACATCACCTCGCGGCTCTTGAAGTCAATACCCGACTGATGAAGGCCAACACACCATACGCCTTCGCAACAAACCGATCAACCTGAGCAGCAACCTTGAGGGTTCCCAAGATTCCCCTGTTCCTCCACACTGCCAGGAGTCCTGCTGAGAACCTTGTATTCTAGCTCACTGTGAGAATTTTGATCTTTTTTTAAAAAACATCTGAAAATAATGCAAACGCTCAAACAAAGCTGAAGAAATTATAATGTAGCAAAATAACCAAGTCTCTCTTCTTATTTCACATTTGGTCGTCTTCAATGGAACAGACCTCATTTTGGCTGTTCGAATCAATTCCCCACCTGTGGTGTATTTCGATATTACTCACATTTTAACGCCGCTTGGTAAACCGCATAAAAGTTTGCCAGTTCAGGAATTTGCATTAACCCCAGCTTGGCTGGGAGTCCAAAATATTCGAAAGCCCACATTGAAAACTCCTCTCAATCGGAGCTAAACCCAACAGAAATTAAACGTGTTGCGAAGAGCGACTATCACAGTGTAATTCCCGTTCTGCCGCATGGCCCCTTTACCTTTATTCACCTTTATTTTATAACCCTTATGTGCAAAACCTGTCTGAAGCAACACGCTATTTGGGAGAGCAGGAAGAGCCGCGCTGTGAACTGTTAAAGGAAAAAAATGTGAAGAATATATCCTCATCTTTTTGACCGACCTTTGAAAACAAAACTTTTTATCGACATATTTTCAAGTAAAGCATACTGAAATTTCTTTACAGTGAAACTTACCCACGATCGTTATCTTCACCCTTTCACTCTGCTGTGAAATAACCTCTCTTCCTGACGTGTTAAGTGTATAAGTGCAGAAGTAATCTTCTGATCCAGGCCTCGTGTCCGAGATGGTAAATTCGACCCAGAATGGCGAAGAAAAGCCTTCTCTGCGTTTTGTTTGCACATGATGCCCCACAGTAGAGAGGTCAACGCTGCTGACTGAACATGAACGGAAGGTTTTGCAAGTGAGAGTAACGTTTTCGCCTCTCAGATATATTTTATCCTCACGGTCAGCTGATAGCTGTGGCTTGCCAGGAGATTCTGGAGGAACGGAAAGGAAATCTGAACACACGATGACGAAGCGATCATTCACACATGGCTAATTTGTGACACGGATGCTTTTGTAAAGATTGGCGGATTTACACGGTTTCTGTTTCATTGAAGAAAGCTAAACTGGAATTCCAGATACACCAAATACATCTTTTTTTAAGGAAATACTCTTCTGTCAATATGAACCTCACCTGTGCTGAGAAGCTAAATGTAACATCTGTGGCCTTAAGCATTCCGCACCTTTTATCTTTTGCATTGTTCTCCTGTTCCTTTTCCGGTAAATATTGGTGGATGTGCAGTGCAATGGTTACTCTTCATGATCACCACTTAATATGGGTCAATCCAGAACCCTGGGGCACCACCCGAAATGCAGTCGGCCAGAATTCCCTGGGTTAAAAGCCATTCATCACTTTACTGCTTACAGACCTGAACATCCACGTCTTCCTTCACGTTTAATGTGTGCAGACAACTGGACTGCAAATTATGTATAATACGTTAGCTTCTTTTGTAATCAGTGTTGGACATTACAGAATCAATAGACCGATATCTAAGTTGACAACCCCGATAATTGTCGTCTTCCAGTTAAAAGGGGTTCCGTCCACCATAACTCATGGATTCCTACCACCGAGGAATTGTATATCCAATTGTCCCAAATCAACGAGATTTCAACGACAAATAAAAGGCATCTAACATAGTACAATATTCATTCTCACCTTAAACAACTGCCCTCTAGATTTAGACATACTTGCAGACTATGCATATCTGTCCTATCTATAATGCATCACAGAATTGTGTATTTGTCGATCGTATCAACTCCCAGCCCCGTTTGCTCCACAGAAATCCACCCAAGCTATACTTTTTTCTAAGGACTCGAGCACTCCAATCCAGGTAACAATCGTGTTAGTCTTTCCTGCACCATCTCAAGCTCGTTCACTTTTTTTTCGGGAAGTGCAGTAACCAGAAATGCGCACGATACGCCAAGTGACTCCGAACAAACACGTTCTACATCGGAAACTTGACGTCCCAAGACTTGCTCGGTCGCTGAAGGCAAGCATGCCAGACGACTTCTCCGCCACCCCGTCTACCTGTGTTGTCAGTTTCAGGGAACGATGCAGTTGCACTGTCGGTCTGTTTCACAAAATGTCCTTCGGCCCTAACATTCATTGTGTACGTCCTGCCCTGGGTTACCGTCCCAAAATGCATCAGTTTGTCCTTCTCAGAGTGAAAATCCATTTGCCTCTAATCTGCCCACTTTCCGAGTTAGAACATAGAACATGGAACGTTACAGCACAGCCCTTCGGCTCACAATGTTCTGCCGACATTTAATCCTGCTCTAATATCTATCTACACCTTCCCTCCCACATTTTCCCCCATTTCTCTGTCATTCATGTGTCTATCAAAGGAACTCTAAAATGTTCCTAATGTGTCTTCCCCCACAAACTCTGCAGGCAGTGCGTTCCACGCACCCACCAATCTGTGTGTAAAAAACTAATCCATCACATCCCCCCCTTATACCTTCCTCCAATCACCTCAAAATTATGTCCCCTCGTGTTTGCCATTGCCGCCCTGGGAGTTGGCCAGTGTGCCGTTGTAACCTTCGACAGCTTTCTTTGCTGTACATGCAAATGTGGCGTCATCTGCCATCCGATGAACTGTGCCATCTACATTCTCATTTCAATCATGAGTAGTTATCGGTAACAGCAGGGGACCAGGGGTGCTCTTTCATGTTGCACCAATAACGATTACGCTGGAGATAGAAGTGATAAATAATGTTCAGTTTTTTGCAAAATTTTGTTTGTCACCTTTCCCTTCTTGAACATCAAGTGGAACAAGATACCATCAAATTGACACAAATAAAAAACAAGTCTTACCCACAACAATTATCGTCACTGTTTCACTTTGTGCCGAGGATTCCCCATCCTGTTTGGGTCCATAACCACACATAAAATCCACTGTTCCAGTCACCATGCCCGTGACGTTAAACCTGACCGATTTTGTCGATGATCTGGTTGACTGGAATTGTACTCGCAATTTGCCCGGGCCGCGGTACAATGAAAACCAACCGAATGAAAGTGGATCATCGGCTTCACAAGTAAAAGTGATCGATTCTCCTTCCACATAAACTTTGTCCGGACAGTCAGTGGATAGTCGCAGTTTCCCGAAAGCTGCAAGGGAAGAACATACATTTTTTTCTGATGACACACGAATCGGTTCGTGAGAAATCTCACGTTCATTCAGCTCAAAGTAAAAGAATACTTCAAAATTTGTGGACATGTTGACTGGATAATTTGCGACAAAGATTCCTGTTTGTACACCGGCAAAATTACCCAGTTTCTGTTTCAATGTTGAAAATGTACCAAGGTACGACGTGGATACATGCTTAGCGTGTTCTCTTTACTTGTGCAACTGCACAACATTTTACCGCTCTGTTGGACAACTTCAAATAAATGTGTTGTAAATTTACATTCTTGCCGTGAACACCCTTAATGGGCTCCTTCAAAAATTAGTCTTCGCTGTCTTTATTAAAATCTAACTGGGATCTGTTCTGTAAATTATAATCTGAGCTCCTTTGAACTGGAATACAATATATCTGTACATCCCTGTTCTACAATTTTGCTACGACAGTAATACTTAACTGACAGTTGAGGCCATCAGTTTGCATTGAGGCCTTCTCGATTGAAACACGGAAATCACTCCGTCCTTTTTTCCTGGAAATTCATTGCACTAACCACTCTTGCAATACGTTCCTGTCTTTTTCGTATTTTATTTTTATGAATGGATCACGAGAGAGAGAGAGAGAGAGAGAGAGAGACAGAGACAGAGAGAGACAGACAAAGAGAGACAGAAAGACTGACAAACATTGGTAATTGCACTGCTCAGTTTATGCTTCAGAAGTTTTCAAAGGTTGGTGTGAGTACAATTGGTAAGAAGCAGTGGATGCAGCGTATTTGTACGTTCAAGTAGTTTTCCATCAGGTGTCATTTCATATATTGAATATAATTGGAGAGATTGAGGATGGGCATACAGAGGTGGCGGAAAAGAGATTTCCACGCACAATCCAGTGGCTTAACTTTTACACACGAGCAGTGAGAATGTGCAATACGCAGCTGTGTATGGAAAAGTATCGCGTGTGTTGAGGAGCCAGATGTTTAGTGAGGAAGTTAAGCCCGACCGAACAAGTGATCGCATGAAAAAAAAAATCAGAAGCCTCAGGACATATCGCAGCGGCATATCTCTGGTCACAAGCTAAATCACGCTGACTTCTAGCAGAGAGCAGAGAACGGTACATCACCGAAATAGACCCTTTGTGCCGAATGCCCTGCTATACTGATTAAATAAGTAATCAAATGCACAACTAACCTAATCCCTTCTGCTCAAACAATGTCCATATCTTTCCATTTCCCGCACATTCATTTGCTATTTTGAGAGCCTCCTGAACGTCCCTATTGTACTTGCCTCCAGCAACACCCCAGGGAACGTATTCCAAGCACCCACTTATCTCTGTGTTAATAAATTCCCACACATTTCCTTTGAACTCAAACGCTTTCACCTTAAATGCATGCCCATTGGTATTAGACTTTTCAACCATGGGAATAAGATATTGACTCTCTACTCTATCTACGCTTCTCATAATCATATAAACCTCTGTCAGATCTCTCAGCTGCCGCCGCTCCAGTTACAACAACCCAAGTTTCTCCTGCCGCTCTTTATAGCTCATGCCCTCTTAATCCAGGCAGCATCCTGGCAAAACTCTTTTGCACCCTCTTCAAAGCCTCGACATCCTTCCAGAAGAGGGCGAACAGAACTGAATGCAATACTCCAGATGGGGCCCAACTAGAGTTTTGCAAAGCTGTACTACAACTCCCTGACCCTTGAACGCAATGCCTCCACTCAGGAAAGCAAGCGTACCAAATACCTTCTTCACCACCCATTCAACCTGTATGGCCACTTTCAGGGAGCTTTGATGCCAAGATCGCTCTGCTAATCAACACTTCTAAGTGTCTTACCATTAACAGTGTACTTTCTCTGTACATTTCATCTCCCAAGGTACAACACTTCATATTTGGTCGTGGTAAACTCTATCCGTCATTTATCCTCCAATCTTTTCAACTGGTTGATATCCCGTTGTATCCTCTGCCAGCCTTCTACACTATCCACAACACCGCCGATCTTCGTATCATCTGTAAAGTTACTAAACCACCCATTTATATGTTTATCCAGTTCATTAAGAACATAGAACATAGGACACTACAGCACAGTACAGGCCCTTCGGCCCACGATGTCGTGCCGACATTTTTTACTGCTCTAAGCTTTCTCTTATCCTTCCCTCCCACACAGCACTCCATTTCTCTATCATATACGTGTATATATCACAAACTGCATAGATCTCAGTTTGGATCCCTGGCGAACACCACTCGTCAGGCACCTCCAGCCAGAATAAGTCCCATCGACCACGACACTCTGTCTTCCATGGACAAGCCGATTCTGAATCTAAACGGCCTATTCTCAGTGGATCCCGTGCATCTTAATCTGGGTGAGCCGACCATGAGGAATATTGTCAAATGCCTTACTGAAGTCCAGGTGGACAACATTCACGGCTCTACCTTCATCAATCACCCTCGGCAACTCCTCAAAAAAGCTCAATCTCGTTCGTAAGACACAGTGTTCCCCACACAAATCCATGCTGACTGCCGTCATTCGGCAACGGTTTTCCAAATTCTCAAAATTCCTATTCTTAAGAATCCTCTGCAGTAACTTCCCTACCTCTGACTTGAGACTCACCGGTCTCCAGTTTCCAGAATTGCCTTTTTTTCACCTTTTTGAATAATGGAAGAACATCAGCTCCTCGCTCGACCTCCGGCCAACATTCTGTCATCAAACCAGTTTGGTAACCTGTTGGCTAACTTCTGGATAACATGTGTTCTCACCTTCCCAACCAGCAGAACCATGCAGCATCTTGCTGAAAGCCTCGCTGAATTCCATGTAAACAAAGTCTGCTGCCCTGCCTTCGTAAAGCCTCCTGGTCACCTCTTCAAAACACTCAAACTGATTAGCGAGACGAATGGTGCATTCCATGTTGTTCACACAACGCAAAATGCAGCACGTCACCATCCACTAAATTAAATGTAATTCCGCACTTTATTGCAAGATTGACCTGAACTTCAATGTCTTCCTTCACGACTGAGCTGCATAATCAACGCTACCATTTGTTTATAGTCTCTAAGCTGCTTTTATCATGCTCTTACATTAGTCTGAATAGTAACAAAAAAAAAAGAGACCGAATTCTGAGCCTCGTACAATCCAACTGATTGGACGTAAGAATATAAGAACATGAAATATCGGAGCAGGATTAGGCCATCTGGCCCGTCGAGCCTGCTCCACCAGCTCCACCAAACTGACTGTCCCCATAACCAATAATTCCGCTGCTCTGTAAAAATCTGCCTAACTCTATCTTTAGCATCTTTAACGATGTCGCCTTTTTTCCGCCCGTGGGAGAGAATTCCATAGATTCAGATTTCTCTGGGAAAAACAGGTCCTCCTCATCTCCCTCCTGAATATACTCCCAGAATCTTTAGGTGCTGTCCCCTGGTTCTAGTCTCACCTACGAGTGGAAACAACCTCGATCTGTCCCTTCCATAATTTTATATATTTCTATGAGATCCCCTTTCATTGTTCCGAATCCCCGCGAGTATTGTCTCAGGCGACTCAATCTCTCCTCACAGACTAACCCCTTATCTCACGGAATCAACCTGGTGAATCTCCTCTGCATCGTCTCCAAAGCCAGTCTATCTTTTCTCCATTCAGGAGAGAAGACGGCATGCACAACTCCAGGTGCGGCTTCACCAGTACTCCATACAGTTGCAGCATTGCCTCCCAGCTCTTAAATTCAATCCCTCCAACAATGCAGCTCAACCTTCCATTTGGCTTACTGACGACCCGTTGCACATGCAAACCAGCCTCTTGCGATTATCGTCCAAGCACTCCCAAGTCCCTCTGCACAACAGCATGCTGCAATCTTCCAACATCTAAATAATAATCTAATCTTCTATTTTGGTTTCCAAAGTCGATAACCTCGCATTTCCCAACATTGTGCTCCATCTGCCAGACCCATACCCACGGAATTCGCCGATCTGTATCTCCCTACGGACTCTCTGCATGCTCTGCACAATTTACATTTCCACTCAATCAGTGTCATCAGCAAACTCAGATATGCTACACGTGGTCTCCTCTCCCAAATCTGCAATGTAGTTCGTGAACAGTTGCGGGCCTAGCACCGACCCCTGCGGCACTTCGGTCACCACTGATTGGCAACCAGAGAAACACCCATTTATCCCAACTCTTTGCCTTCTATTGGTTAGTCAATTCTCTCCATGGCCATACATTAGCCAGAACGTCGTGTAACCTAATCTCATGGATGTCTTTTGTACGGCACTTTATCGAACGCCTTTGGAAATCCAAGGACACAACTTCCACCTGTTTCTATCTGTCCACTGTACTCGCCATTTATCCTTAATGATGCCTTCAAGCCATCACCCGACTACAGGCGTTAATATAACTGCTGTGCAGTTATCAGCGTTTTACCTACATACCTTTTTCAAACAGTGGCGTGACATTCCCTGCCTTCCAATCCGCCGGGATCTACCATGAGTCCAGAGAATTTTGGTACAGTCTCAAAAACGCTTTTACTGTAACTTCCGTCATTTCTTTCAGTACCCTGGGATGCCTCCCATCAGGACCAGGGGCATCATCCAACCACTGGTTTGCTCAGCACTACCTCTTCAGTGATACCGACTGTATAGGGTTCCTCGCCTCCCATCGTATCCATAATATCTCTCTTTGGCATGTGAGATGTGCCCTCCACCGTGAAGTCCGACACAAAATAGCCGTTCAAAGCCTCGGCTATTTCCTCATTTCCCAACATCAATTCCCCGTTCCCATCTTTCAAGAGACCTACGTTAACTTCATCCACCCTTTTCCGCCTTATCTAATTCTGAAAACTGATACAATCTGTTGTGTATTTTGTGCTAGATGACTTTCATATCATATCTTCTCTGTCCGCATTTCTGGCTCAGTTGTTATTTGTTGCTTCGTAAAGTTTTCCCAGACCTCCAGATCACACTACAAGATGTGACTTTGTAAGAATGAGCTTTTAGTTTGATGCCTTTCTTTGTTTTCTTGGTTATCCAAGGCTGGCTCTCCCCACCTTTACTTTTAATTGTAGCCACAGGAACACCCGTCAGCCATTCTCCCTTGATTTGGCCATGATAAAATGTTATATTCAATTTGCCACTGGCTTTCTATGCATCAAACTGATTGATCAAATTGCCTTCGTGGTTTGTCAAAAATAGATGCTTAATCTGTGCAGATTCCATGCATTTTTGCAGATTTATCGTCCTTCATCTTCACCTCAAAAACAGAAGGATAATCATGAATTGAAAGGAAGGAAGGATTAATCCGTATTTTACTTACTGTTGGCCGTTACATCAGTGGTATCAGTTTAAGACAACAAATGTTAACAACGATATATTTTAATTTCATCAAATAATGAAACAACGCAATTTCAGGACAACTGTGTTCAAAGGTATCAACTTCGGGACGACAAGAAGCAAACTTTGTCACTCACCTTGAGTATCGCTTGCCTGCACCGTCACGGTCACTGAATAAAGAAAGTAAGAATTAATAATATAAACTACAACAGCAACATGTTTAACAATCATTCAATGTCACTTCGCAGGAGGACCCTAGGCCCATTGTGCCTGGGAACTCTCTTTGGCAGCTGTCTCCCGTGAATCACAAGAGTCCCCGAAGCCACATTTTCAGACCCATCCAGCTCTTCACGTATCCCCTTGAAATCTGTGATGGCAGTGGAGCTAAACCTCATTTCAGTGGACATTACACATCTATATCCAACAGAATCATGCCAGAAACCGGAGGAGCAGTGGATCAACGAACAGCATAATCTTTCTCGGACATACTATAATGAAATGACTCGATGTGTATCTCAGTTACACCTTGTGCCAGCTCCCCATAATTCGAGTGTTCCCTCGTTCTAGAAAAGTGATCCATAAGGTCACGACCAGATGCACACCTCACCAAGGTACAGGTTATTTATCAAGACGAGAAAGTATTAATAAAACATTCATTCCTGTCAATTGCGGCCTTCACCCAAGGTTTCAATGAAAATTGAATCATTCCTCAGACGGAGCAGTTTTTCCTAGTGTATCTGGAGTCTACAAAAGTTGTGTGTGAGACGGCAAACATTAAAAAGTGACCTGAGGGCCAATTTTGCACACAGAGTGTGGTGGGGAGGTGGAATTAACTTCCAGAGGAAGCCGCAGAGTTGGGTACGATTACAATATGACAATCCGGGATGCACAGCCTAACAGAAGTGTAGAACCTGAATGGCAATTAGACGAGAAGGAAACTAATTAAACAACGGAAAAGAAAACTTTGTAAAGCCAGAAACGGAAGGGCGTGCAGAGGACGATTAGAACTCTTGTTTGAAATGTTTTGTCGTGTTATCTGTGTTGTTTTACAATATATAATGCATGGAATGTCTTCACTTCCTGATGGAAAATCGGATCAATTCGCAAGTTAGTATTTGTTTGTAATGCACACAGAATGCTGGGAGATGATTGTTGATTTCCAGCGATGTTAAAGGGGTGCACTGATTTTACTGCAGTCTTCATGATTTTTTTCTCTCTCAGACAAATAACATCACGACCTGGCTAAACTGCCGGGAACAAAATAGATCACGTCCATGTGTCAGTTTTATTAGCAGTACCAGCTGAAAGGTAGGGCTTTGAGAGAGAGAGTTTGAATAAACTGTCAATGAATTCGCAGGTTGACGTTTATGGGGATGGAAGACTGCAGTCGTTGGCACCTTTATTCGAAATGGATGAGTGGGAGATGCGTAAATTTGGACGGCATTGGACATTCTGGCTGATAGGTCAAATCGAACACAAGGATGAAATAATTGCATTGTTAAAAATGGGAACAGAAAGTTGCTTCACATGGCTCGTAACCTGTGTTTTCGAGGTGGTGAGCTCATTATTGCAAGTAGAAAAAATTACGCATTACCTGCAAGAGGCAGAAAGAGACACACCTACTTGCAGTAAAATATGTTACACATCCTGAAGTTCTTTAATAGATCACGATTGTGCGTGGTTTTAGCGGAAGTCAGCTGTCTCAGCTTAGAACTGCCGCAGTTATCAAGAAGAATTTAACCTTGAAAGAAAGGTCCATGCAATTAAGCACCAGAACAAATCGACGCAACTTTTGTTCTTAACTCAAATATAAATTTAGATAGGCCACATCACTTCGAGGCAAAGTGGTGTTCTGACCATCAGAAACTAATTGTTAATGTCAATAACCTGACCTACATATTTCCCCATTTTCTCCAAAAATGCTCAGCCTGTTCTACAAAGAGCCACTTTGATGGCGTCGGAATTTTGTATCGATCTGCCGATCTACATACCTAATTACCCACCAACTCCCTCCCCAACGTCCTTCTCACCAGATAGTTCAACTTGCAAGGTACAAGGCATGCTCAGGTCTTGGTGTCAGCTGTGAAAGCTATAGCTGGTGAAGTGACAGGGCTTGGAGAAAACATGTAAGTGTTTGAACAGATTGACAGTGGCGTCCTAAATTGAAGGAATCCGAGTTGGAAGTTCGAAGACGCTGAAATATATATTTCAAAGAGTGAGTGGAAATTTCAGTTAATTTGAGGAATTAGGGCATTATGAGTTCTTCAAACCATAAATGCGGTAGATCAACATGCCTCTGATGTGGAGTTACGTTTTGATACACAGGAAGTAGCTTTGGATCCACGCACAGCATTGCTGCTGTTGCATTAATAATATCAACTACAAACAGAACAAAGAAGACGAACAGAAATAATTAGGACAAGACATTTCTTCACTTGACTGGTAACTGGTTATATCCAGGGATTGAGATCACTGTCAGAAGTACAAACATTCTGGCGTCATCTAGAGGGAAGAGAAAAGTCATATTGAGAATAGAGTGGATGAAAACACGCGAGCTGTTTTTAACCATGAGAGCTTCTGCTCAGAACAGAAGTCTCAGGTCACAGTTGCTTCAGCTCTGACAAATAGGAATTGAACCCGTGAGAGCACGATCTCTGAAACCAAGCACACAAAACAGAAAAGTGCAAAGTATTGGATGTCATCTCTTTTAGGGAAGAGCGGAGTTCTCAATATCGAAGATTAATTATTAATTTGAAGACACATGAGAAAATTTCCCCAACTTCCCGAAAAAGAGCTGCGATATCTCTCTCTCTCCCCCTCTCTCTCTCCCACCTCTCTCTCTCTGTCTCTCTCCAATCTCTCATATCTGTCAATCTTCGATTTATTGACATACGCATTTCAATTCTTTCACTGGCGGTCTGACATGGAATTCGCCAGGAAGTAATCACTGGATTCAGTGACTCCAACAGTTTCGCTTTCAGACAAAGAAACAAATAGGCCGCTCAGTTCTCTACTGCTGCACTCCCTCCCGGATACACATGAGTGTCCGCCGAGTCTGCAGTTGTGTGTGCTCTTGCGTGATAGAGCAGTAGAGGGCGTAAGATACGTTTTCTGAGCACAATGCCATGTTGAGGTTTTTCGCAGTATCATTTGGTTTGTATTTATCAACGACATCCTTTCACTGAATTCGAAGAAACACGAGGCGATAAATGTGTACTGACTATCAGAAACATGTTATTAGTGTTAATACACTTCAGATACACACTTCCCCAATTCCAGAAACATATTTCTACATTCTTTCTAGCTAACATAGATAATGTTGGAATTTTGCTTCTTCACACCAGCTGTGCACCTACTGAGCGAGCAACACATCCACCTTCCAACGTACCAAAAGTTTGGTGAAACGTTCATGTCAAAGGGCGAGTTGAAGACGAGGTTTGAGGAAATTTTGTGTACTTGGACACTCCGGGAAGTTGTTCTTACAAACTATAAACGTTGGAAATGAAACGTTAACTTCTAGGAAGATTCATTTTGATGTCGCTGAAGTAGTTTTTAGCTCCACGCTCAGTGTTTCGGCTATCCCATTGATGGGATCAACTGGAACAGAGGGATCAGGTTATTTTAATGTAAAACATTCGAATAACACATTGCAAAAATGCAACCTATTTTTAACCATAATATGTCCTCAGAGCGGAAGTCTTTTGTCTCAGTTCAGAGCAGCTTCAGCGCTGACAAACAGGGACTCAACCCTGAAAATTAAGAACAAAAGCACAAAACAGAAATGTGCAACTCCTTAAATTTATTCAAATGTCCTTGTGAGATAATTCATCATTTGAAGGACAGGGACATGTTGGAAATCAACCTCGTTATTAATTTTAAGACACTTTAGAAACATTTCACCAATTTCTCCAA